>NW_026869178.1:118433-123433 GCF_020745735.1 Hemiscyllium ocellatum | reverse complement strand
GTGTGTGACCTCTCACCCTCGGTGATCCCTGACCGAATCTCTGCCTGCTCCCTCTGTGTGACCCCTCACCCTCGGTGATCCCTGACCGAATCTCTGCCTGCTCCCTCTGTGTGACCCCTCACCCTCGGTGATCCCTGACCGAATCTCTGTCTGCTCCCTGTGTGTGACCCCTCACCCTCGGTGATCCCTGACCGAATCTCTGTCTGCTCCCTGTGTGTGACCTCTCACCCTCGGTGATCCCTGACCGAATCTCTGTCTGCTCCCTCTGTGTGACCCCTCACCCTCGGTGATCCCTGACCGAATCTCTGTCTGCTCCCTGTGTGTGACCCCTCACCCTCGGTGATCGCTGACCGAATCTCTGTCTGCTCCCTGTGTGTGACCTCTCACCCTCGGTGATCCCTGACCGAATCTCTGTCTGCTCCCTCTGTGTGACCCCTCACCCTCGGTGATCCCTGACCGAATCTCTGTCTGCTCCCTGTGTGTGACCTCTCACCCTCGGTGATCCCTGACCGAATCTCTGTCTGCTCCCTGTGTGTGACCTCTCACCCTCGGGGATCCCTGACCGAATCTCTGTCTGCTCCCTCTGTGTGACCCCTCACCCTCGGTGATCCCTGACCGAATCTCTGTCTGCTCCCTCTGTGTGACCTCTCACCCTCGGTGATCCCTGACCGAATCTCTGTCTGCTCCCTGTGTGTGACCCCTCACCCTCGGTGATCCCTGACCGAATCTCTGTCTGCTCCCTGTGTGACCCCTCACCCTCGGTGATCCCTGACCGAATCTCTGCCTGCTCCCTCTGTGTGACCTCTCACCCTCGGTGATCCCTGACCGAATCTCTGTCTGCTCCCTGTGTGACCCCTCACCCTCGGTGATCCCTGACCGAATCTCTGCCTGCTCCCTCTGTGTGACCTCTCACCCTCGGTGATCCCTGACCGAATCTCTGTCTGCTCCCTCTGTGTGACCCCTCACCCTCGGTGATCCCTGACCGAATCTCTGCCTGCTCCCTCTGTGTGACCCCTCACCCTCGGTGATCCCTGACCGAATCTCTGTCTGCTCCCTGTGTGTGACCTCTCACCCTCGGTGATCCCTGACCGAATCTCTGTCTGCTCCCTCTGTGTGACCCCTCACCCTCGGTGATCCCTGACCGAATCTCTGTCTGCTCCCTGTGTGTGACCCCTCACCCTCGGTGATCCCTGACCGAATCTCTGTCTGCTCCCTGTGTGTGACCTCTCACCCTCGGTGATCCCTGACCGAATCTCTGTCTGCTCCCTGTGTGACCCCTCACCCTCGGTGATCCCTGACCGAATCTCTGCCTGCTCCCTCTGTGTGACCTCTCACCCTCGGTGATCCCTGACCGAATCTCTGTCTGCTCCCTGTGTGACCCCTCACCCTCGGTGATCCCTGACCGAATCTCTGCCTGCTCCCTCTGTGTGACCTCTCACCCTCGGTGATCCCTGACCGAATCTCTGCCTGCTCCCTGTGTGTGACCTCTCACCCTCGGGGATCCCTGACCGAATCTCTGTCTGCTCCCTCTGTGTGACCCCTCACCCTCGGTGATCCCTGACCGAATCTCTGTCTGCTCCCTCTGTGTGACCCCTCACCCTCGGTGACCCCTGACCGAATCTCTGTCTGCTCCCTCTGTGTGACCCCTCACCCTCGGTGATCCCTGACCGAATCTCTGTCTGCTCCCTGTGTGTGACCTCTCACCCTCGGTGATCCCTGACCGAATCTCTGTCTGCTCCCTCTGTGTGACCCCTCACCCTCGGTGATCCCTGACCGAATCTCTGTCTGCTCCCTGTGTGTGACCCCTCACCCTCGGTGATCCCTGACCGAATCTCTGTCTGCTCCCTGTGTGTGACCTCTCACCCTCGGTGATCCCTGACCGAATCTCTGTCTGCTCCCTGTGTGACCCCTCACCCTCGGTGATCCCTGACCGAATCTCTGCCTGCTCCCTCTGTGTGACCTCTCACCCTCGGTGATCCCTGACCGAATCTCTGTCTGCTCCCTGTGTGACCCCTCACCCTCGGTGATCCCTGACCGAATCTCTGCCTGCTCCCTCTGTGTGACCTCTCACCCTCGGTGATCCCTGACCGAATCTCTGCCTGCTCCCTGTGTGTGACCTCTCACCCTCGGGGATCCCTGACCGAATCTCTGTCTGCTCCCTCTGTGTGACCCCTCACCCTCGGTGATCCCTGACCGAATCTCTGTCTGCTCCCTCTGTGTGACCCCTCACCCTCGGTGACCCCTGACCGAATCTCTGTCTGCTCCCTGTGTGTGACGCCTCACCCTCGGTGATCCCTGACCGAATCTCTGTCTGCTCCCTCTGTGTGACCCCTCACCCTCGGTGACCCCTGACCGAATCTCTGCCTGCTCCCTCTGTGTGACCTCTCACCCTCGGTGATCCCTGACCGAATCTCTGTCTGCTCCCTCTGTGTGACCCCTCACCCTCGGTGACCCCTGACCGAATCTCTGTCTGCTCCCTCTGTGTGACCTCTCACCCTCGGTGACCCCTGACCGAATCTCTGTCTGCTCCCTCTGTGTGACCTCTCACCCTCGGTGATCCGTGACCGAATCTCTGTCTGCTCCCTGTGTGTGACCTCTCACCCTCGGTGATCCCTGACCGAATCTCTGTCTGCTCCCTCTGTGTGACCTCTCACCCTCGGTGATCCCTGACCGAATCTCTGCCTGCTCCCTCTGTGTGACCTCTCACCCTCGGTGATCCCTGACCGAATCTCTCTCTGCTCCCTGTGTGTGACCTCTCACCCTCGGTGATCCCTGACCGAATCTCTGCCTGCTCCCTCCGTGTGACCTCTCACCCTCGGTGATCCCTGACCGAATCTCTGCCTGCTCCCTCCGTGTGACCTCTCACCCTCGGTGATCCGTGACCGAATCTCTGCTCCCTGTGTGTGTGACCTCTCACCCTCGGTGATCCCTGACCGAATCTCTGCCTGCTCCCTCTGTGTGACCTCTCACCCTCGGTGATCCCTGACCGAATCTCTGTCTGCTCCCTCTGTGTGACCTCTCACCCTCGGTGATCCCTGACCGAATCTCTGTCTGCTCCCTCTGTGTGACCCCTCACCCTCGGTGATCCCTGACCGAATCTCTGTCTGCTCCCTGTGTGTGACCTCTCACCCTCGGTGATCCCTGACCGAATCTCTGCCTGCTCCCTCCGTGTGACCCCTCACCCTCGGTGATCCCTGACCGAATCTCTGTCTGCTCCCTGTGTGTGACCCCTCACCCTCGGTGATCCGTGACCGAATCTCTGTCTGCTCCCTGTGTGTGACCCCTCACCCTCGGTGATCCCTGACCGAATCTCTGCCTGCTCCCTCCGTGTGACCCCTCACCCTCGGTGATCCCTGACCGAATCTCTGCCTGCTCCCTCCGTGTGACCCCTCACCCTCGGTGATCCCTGACCGAATCTCTGCCTGCTCCCTCTGTGTGACCCCTCACCCTCGGTGATCCCTGACCGAATCTCTGCCTGCTCCCTCTGTGTGACCTCTCACCCTCGGTGATCCCTGACCGAATCTCTGCCTGCTCCCTCTGTGTGACCTCTCTCTGGAAAAGCTGAGGGAGTCTGACAGCTTCCGAGGAGCGGGGAGAGTTGACGTTTCGGGCTGAAGCCCTTCCTTGGGAACGTGTCCCGTGGGCACACTCAGCGACCTATGCCACCCTCACACAGCCCCCCGCCAACTCCCTCTGCCCTGGCACCCCCTCGATAATTGTGCCCCGTGTTGTATCATCTGGAATTCTCCGTTCCACCGACGTATCTCCGACTTGTCTGCATTGAACCCAACGTTTGCCCCCTTTCCTCCGTAAATACCCCTCCAGCTACGTCAGGCCTCGGCAGCCATGTTGGGCCAGCCGTGGCGTTACCATGGTGATGGGATAACTCGTGCCTCTCTCTCCCGACTCGATCTGTTTGGTTTTTCCCCTGCAGGTTGTCGTCATGGCGTGCCGGGAGTTTGAGCTCGGGAAGGTATGTGAGGAGCAGACCGGTGAGTGGAACGCCGGGAGGGGGAGGCCAAGGGAGGGGACATTTCAGGCCGTTCCGGGTAGGCCCGACTGGGGCATGCATGGAGCCTCAGGTGTTGACCTTTCCTCAGCCTCCGTCCACCTGCTGCCAGGGCGGATCCGCCTCCAGCCCCTACACCCCCTCCCTATCCCCATCCCCTCCCCTACCCCCATACACCCCCTCCCTATCCCCATCCCCTCCCCTACCCCCATACACCCCCTCCCTATCCCCATCCCCTCCCCTACCCCCATACATCCCCTCCCTATCCCCGTCCCCTCCTCCAGCCCCCTACACCCCCTCCCTATCTCCGTCCCCTCTGCCAGCCCCTACACCCCCTCCCTATCTCCATCCCCTCCCCCACCCCCATACACCCCCTCCCTATCTCTGTCCCCTCCTCCAGCCCCCTACTCCCCCTCCCTATCCCCGTCCCCTCCTCCAGCCCCCTACACCCCCTCCCTATCTCCGTCCCCTCCTCCATCCCCCTACACCCCCTCCCTATCCCCGTCCCCTCCTCCAGCCCCCTACACCCCCTCCCTATCTCCATCCCCTCCCCCACCCCCATACACCCCCTCCCTATCTCTGTCCCCTCCTCCAGCCCCCTACACCCCCTCCCTATCTCCGTCCCCTCCTCCAGCCCCTACACCCCCTCCCTATCTCCGTCCCCTCCTCCTCCCCCATACACCCCCTCCCTATCTCTGTCCCCTCCTCCAGCCCCCTACACCCCCTCCCTATCTCCATCCCCTCCTCCAGCCCCTACACCCCCTCCCTATCTCCATCCCCTCCTCCAGCCCCCTACACCCCCTCCCTATCCCCGTCCCCTCCTCCATCCCCCTACACCCCCTCCCTATCCCCGTCCCCTCCTCCAGCCCCCTACACCCCCTCCCTATCTCCATCCCCTCCCCCACCCCCATACACCCCCTCCCTATCTCTGTCCCCTCCTCCAGCCCCCTACACCCCCTCCCTATCTCCGTCCCCTCCTCCAGCCCCTACA
>NW_026869178.1:108433-115933 GCF_020745735.1 Hemiscyllium ocellatum | reverse complement strand
TCTCTCTCCCTGTGTCCCTACTCTCTCACTGCGCTGTCTCTCTCTCTCTCTCTCTCTCTCTCCCTGTGTCCCTACTCTCTCACTGCGCTGTCTCTCTCTCTCTCTCTCTCCCTGTGTCCCTACTCTCTCACTGCGCTGTCTCTCTCTCTCTCTCTCCCTGTGTCCCTACTCTCTCACTGCGCTGTCTCTCTCTCTCTCTCCCTGTGTCCCTACTCTCTCACTGCGCTGTCTCTCTCTCTCTCTCCCAGTGTCCCTACTCTCTCACTGCGCTGTCTCTCTCTCTCTCTCCCTGTGTCCCTACTCTCTCACTGCGCTGTCTCTCTCTCTCTCTCTCTCCCTGTGTCCCTACTCTCTCACTGCGCTGTCTCTCTCTCTCTCTCTCTCTCACTGCGCTGTCTCCCTCTCTCTCTCTCTCCCTGTGTAGGAGTGACCCTCCCCTCTGTGTCTCCCCCTGTCTGTACAGGTTGGTGAGGAGTCCCTGCGGGATGAGGTCTCCATTCGGACCCTCTCAGTCACCATGCTGGATGTAAGTTCCCAGGCCCTATCCCCTTCAGTCCCCCTCGCCTCCTGCTGACCCTCCACCCTCTCCCTCACCTCCCCCTGTGCGCCTGCTCCCAAACATCTCCCCCCAAGGGTCTCTCCCTCAAACCCATCCCCTCATCCCCCACCTTTCAGCTCCTTCTGCTCCTCCGCACTGTCAATCAATATACCCTCTCCCCTCACCCTCCTGCCTCACCCTCTCCCCTCTCCCTCTCCCGTCACCATCTCCCCTTATCCTCTCCTCTCCCTCTCCCTCTCCTCCACCCTCATACTCCACCCTCACCCTCTCCCCTCACGCTCCCTCACCCTCTCTCCCTCACCCTCTCCCCTCACCCTCTCCCCTCACCCTCTCCCCTCACCCTCTCCCCTCACCCTCTCCCCTCACCCTCTCCCCTCACCCTCTCCCCTCACCCTCTCCCCTCACCCTCTCCCCTCACCCTCTCCCCTCACCCTCTCCCTCTCCCTCTCCCCCTCACTCTCTCTCTCTGACACATCCCTATCTATTACCTCACCCTCTCCCTCTCCTTCGCCCTCTCCCTCCCACGACTTTCTCCCGACCCCACGTAGTGCCCAGAGATGTGCAGGTTAGGGTGGATTGGCCGTGCTCGATACAGAGTAAAGCTCTCTCTACACTGTCCTCCACTCCCAGGGACAGGGGATTAGATACAGAGTAAAGCTCCCTCTATACTGTCCCCCCACTCCCAGGGACAGGGGGTGAGATACAGAGTAAAGCTCCCTCTACACTGTCCCCCACTCCCAGGGACAGGGGATTAGATACAGAGTAAAGCTCCCTCTATACTGTCCCCCCACTCCCAGGGACAGGGGGTGAGATACAGAGTAAAGCTCCCTCTACACTGTCCCCCACTCCCAGGGACAGGGGGTTAGATACAGAGTAAAGCTCCCTCTACACTGTCCCCCAACTCCCAGGGACAGGGGGTTAGATACAGAGTAAAGCTCCCACTACACTGTCCCCCCACTCCCAGGGACAGGGGGTTAGATACAGAGTAAAGCTCCCTCTACACTGTCCCCCCACTCCCAGGGACAGGGGGTTAGATACAGAGTAAAGCTCCCTCTACACTGTCCCCCCACTCCCAGGGACAGGGGGTTAGATACAGAGTAAAGCTCCCTCTACACTGTCCCCCCACTCCCAGGGACAGGGGGTTAGATACAGAGTAAAGCTCCCTCTACACTGTCCCCCACTCCCAGGGACAGGGGGTTAGATACAGAGTAAAGCTCCCTCTACACTGTCCCCCACTCCCAGGGACAGGGGTTAGATACAGAGTAAAGCTCCCTCTACACTGTCCCCCACTCCCAGGGACAGGGGGTTAGATACAGAGTAAAGCTCCCTCTACACTGTCCCCCCACTCCCAGGGACAGGGGGTTAGATACAGAGTAAAGCTCCCTCTACACTGTCCCCCAACTCCCAGGGACAGGGGGTTAGATACAGAGTACAACTCCCTCTACACTGTCCCGCCACTCCGAGGGACAGGGGGTTAGATACAGAGTAAAGCTCCCTCTACACTGTCTCCCACTCCCAGGGACAGGGGGGTTAGATACAGAGTAAAGCTCCCTCTACACTGTCCCAGGAAGTGGATGTGCGGACCGTTGTCCAGTTCCAGTACACTGCGTGGCCGGATCACGGCATTCCGAAAGATTTCGACTCGCTCCTGGAGATGATTGATCTGATGCACAAGCACCAGGGGGCGCTCAGCTCCCCCATCTGTGTCCACTGCAGGTACGGCTGCTGTTTACCGGGACCTCCCACAGCACTGACCCTCCCTCAGCACTGATCCCTCCCACAGCACTGACCCTCCCTCAGCACTGACCCTCCCACAGCGCCCGCTCCCTCAGCACTGACCCTCCCACAGCGCCCCCTCCCTCAGCACTGACCCCCCACAGCGCCCACTCCCACAGCACTGACCCTCCCACAGCACCCACTCCCTCAGCACTGACCCTCCCACAGCGCCCCCTCCCTCAGCACTGACCCTCCCACAGCACCCACTCCCACAGCACTGACCCTCCCACAGCACCCACTCCCTCAGCACTGACCCTCCCACAGCACCCGCTCCCTCAGCACTGACCCTCCCACAGCACCCGCTCCCTCAGCACTGACCCTCCCACAGCACCCGCTCCCTCAGCACTGACCCTCCCACAGCACCCGCTCCCTCAGCACTGACCCTCCCACAGCACCCGCTCCCTCAGCGCTGACCCTCCCACAGCACCCACACCCTCAGCGCTGACCCTCCCACAGCACTGACCCTCCCACAGCACCCGCTCCCTCAGCACTGACCCTCCCACAGCACCCGCTCCCTCAGCACTGACCCTCCCACAGCACCCGCTCCCTCAGCACTGACCCTCCCACAGCACCCACACCCTCAGCGCTGACCCTCCCACAGCACTGACCCTCCCACAGCGCCCACTCCCTCAGCACTGACCCTCCCACAGCACCCGCTCCCTCAGCACTGACCCTCCCACAGCACCCGCTCCCTCAGCACTGACCCTCCCACAGCACCCACTCCTCAGCACTGACCCTCCCACAGCACCCGCTCCCTCAGCACTGACCCTCCCACAGCACCCACACCCTCAGCGCTGACCCTCCCACAGCACTGACCCTCCCACAGCGCCCACTCCCTCAGCACTGACCCTCCCACAGCACCCGCTCCCTCAGCACTGACCCTCCCACAGCACCCGCTCCCTCAGCACTGACCCTCCCACAGCACCCTCTCCCTCAGCACTGACCCTCCCGCAGCACCCACTCCCTCAGCACTGACCCTCCCGCAGCACCCTCTCCCTCAGCACTGACCCTCCCACAGCACCCACTCCCTCAGCACTGACCCTCCCACAGCACCCACTCCCTCAGCACTGACCCTCCCTCAGCACCCACTCCCTCAGCGCTGACCCTTCCACAGCACCCACTCCCTCAGCACCGACCCTCCCACAGCACCCCACTCCCTCAGCACCGACCCTCCCACAGCACCCACTCCCTCAACACTGACCATTCAGCCCTTCCTCCTCCAGTCTGTTACACAGCAACATAGACCGTTCTCCTTGTGTCTCGTGTTTGGGAGCTGAGGGGGCGGCGGGGGTGTTGGGGGGGTGGGTGGCGTGGGGGAAGACAGGGATTTGGATTCACATCCCAGTGTGTGTGGGGAAGTGAGTCTGTCTGCAGTGGACCCTCTCCGGTCCCTGCCTTGGACCATGCCTCTGTGATCTCGGAGACTCGGGGTTTTGGTGGGTGGGTGAACGGGTTCCGGGGCAGCTGGGAGTGTACAGTGAGAGGGGAGGGGCGGTCGGTGGGCTGAAACTCAGGGAGTGGGGCGGTGTGAATCACATGTCGGTGACCTGTCAACTGGTGTTTCTCTGGCAGTGCCGGGTGTGGAAGGACTGGAGTCATCTGTGCCGTCGACTATGTTCGCTGCATGATACAGAGGAAGGTGAGCTCATCCCCATCGCCCGGTATCCATCCCCAAACTAATCCCACTGTCCCCGCTCTCTCTCCCCATAGCCCTGTATCCATCCCCAAACTAATCCCACTGTCCCCGCTCTCTCTCCCCATAGCCCTGTATCCATCCCCAAACTAATCCCACTGTCCCCGCTCTCTCTCCCCATAGCCCTGTATCCATCCCCAAACTAATCCCACTGTCCCCGCTCTCTCTCCCCATAGCCCTGTATCCATCCCCAAACTAATCCCACTGTCCCCACTCTCTCTCCCCATAGCCCTGTATCCATCCCCAAACTAATCCCACTGTCCCCGCTCTCTCTCCCCATAGCCCTGTATCCATCCCCAAACTAATCCCACTGTCCCGCTCTCTCTCCCCATAGCCCTGTATCCATCCCCAAACTAATCCCACTGCCCCCGCTCTCTCCCCATAGCCCTGTATCCATCCCCAAACTAATCCCACTGCCCCCGCTCTCTCCCCATAGCCCTGTATCCATCCCCAAACTAATCCCACTGTCCCCGCTCTCTCCCCATCGCCCGGTATCCATCCTCAAACTAATCCCACTGTCCCCCCTCTCTCTCCCCATAGCCCTGTATCCATCCCCAAACTAATCCCACTGTCCCCCACTCTCTCTCCCCATAGCCCTGTATCCATCCCCAAACTAATCTCACTGTCCCCACTCTCTCCCCATCGCCCGGTATCCATCCTCAAACTAATCCCACTGTCCCCCCTCTCTCTCCCCATAGCCCTGTATCCATCCCCAAACTAATCCCACTGTCCCCCACTCTCTCTCCCCATAGCCCTGTATCCATCCCCAAACTAATCCCACTGCCCCCGCTCTCTCCCCATAGCCCTGTATCCATCCCCAAACTAATCCCACTGTCCCCGCTCTCTCCCCATCGCCCGGTATCCATCCTCAAACTAATCCCACTGTCCCCCCTCTCTCTCCCCATAGCCCTGTATCCATCCCCAAACTAATCCCACTGTCCCCCACACTCTCTCCCCATAGCCCTGTATCCATCCCCAAACTAATCTCACTGTCCCCACTCTCTCCCCATCGCCCGGTATCCATCCTCAAACTAATCCCACTGTCCCCACTCTCTCTCCCCATAGCCCTGTATCCATCCCCAAACTAATCCCACTGCCCCCGCTCTCTCCCCATAGCCCTGTATCCATCCCCAAACTAATCCCACTGTCCCCGCTCTCTCCCCATCGCCCGGTATCCATCCTCAAACTAATCCCACTGTCCCCACTCTCTCTCCCCATAGCCCTGTATCCATCCCCAAACTAATCCCACTGTCCCCGCTCTCTCCCCATAGCCCAGTATCCATCCCCAAACTAATCCCACTGCCCCCCACTCTCTCTCCCCATAGCCCTGTATCCATCCCCAAACTAATCCCACTGTCCCCGCTCTCTCTCCCCATAGCCCTGTATCCATCCCCAAACTAATCCCACTGTCCCCGCTCTCTCTCCCCATAGCCCTGTATCCATCCCCAAACTAATCCCACTGTCCCCGCTCTCTCCCCATAGCCCTGTATCCATCCCCAAACTAATCCCACTGTCCCCGCTCTCTCTCCCCATAGCCCTGTATCCATCCCCAAACTAATCCCACTGTCCCCGCGCTCTCTCCCCATAGCCCTGTATCCATCCCCAAACTAATCCCACTGTCTCCCGCTCTCTCCCCATAGCCCTGTATCCATCCCCAAACTAATCCCACTGTCCCCGCTCTCTCCCCATAGCCCTGTATCCATCCCCAAACTAATCCCACTGTCCCCGCTCTCTCTCTCCCCATAGCCCTGTATCCATCCCCAAACTAATCCCACTGTCCCCGCTCTCTCCCCATAGCCCTGTATCCATCCCCAAACTAATCCCACTGCCCCCGCTCTCTCCCCATAGCCCTGTATCCATCCCCAAACTAATCCCACTGTCCCACTCTCTCTCCCCATAGCCCTGTATCCATCCCCAAACTAATCCCACTGCCCCCGCTCTCTCTCCCCATAGCCCTGTATCCATCCCCAAACTAATCCCACTGTCCCCGCTCTCTCTCCCCATAGCCCTGTATCTATCCCCAAACTAATCCCACTGCCCCGCTCTCTCTCCCCATAGCCCTGTATCCATCCCCAAACTAATCCCACTGTCCCCCCGCTCTCTCCCCATAGCCCTGTATCCATCCCCAAACTAATCCCACTGCCCTGCTCTCTCCCCATAGCCCTGTATCCATCCCCAAACTAATCCCACTGTCCCCCGCTCTCTCTCCCCATAGCCCTGTATCCATCCCCAAACTAATCCACTGCCCTGCTCTCTCCCCATAGCCATGTATCCATCCCCAAACTAATCCCACTGCCCTGCTCTCTCTCCCCATAGCCCTGTATCCATCCCCAAACTAATCCCACTGTCCCCACTCTCTCTCCCCATAGCCCTGTATCCATCCCCAAACTAATCCCACTGCCCCGCTCTCTCTCCCCATAGCCCTGTATCCATCCCCAAACTAATCCCACTGCCCCCCCGCTCTCTCTCCATAGCCCTGCATCGATCCCCAAACTAATCCCACTGCCCCACTCTCTCTCCCATAGCCCTGTATCCATCCCCAAACTAATCCCACTGTCCCGATCTCTCCCCATAGCCCTGTATCCATCCCCAAACTAATCCCACTCTCCCCGCTGTCTCTCCCCATAGCCCTGTATCCATCCCCAAACCAATCCCACTGTCCCCCCGCTCTCTCTCCCCATAGCCCTGTATCCATCCCCAAACTAATCCCACTGACCCCGCTCTCTCCCCATAGCCCTGTATCCATCCCCAAACTAATCCAACTGCCCCTCACTCTCTCCCCATAGCCCTGTATCAATCCCCAAACTAATCCCACTGACCCCGCTCTCTCCCCATAGCCCTGTATCCATCCCCCAAACTAATCCCACTGTCCCCGCTCTCTCCCCATAGCCCTGTATCCATCCCCCAAACTAATCCCATTGCCCCGCTCTCTCCCCATAGCCCTGTATCCATCCCCCAAACTAATCCCATTGCCCCGCTCTCTCCCCATAGCCCTGTATCCATCCCCAAACTAATCCCACTGTCCCCGCTCTCTCTCCCCATAGCCCTGTATCCATCCTCAAACTAATCCCACTGCCCCCCGCTCTCTCTCCCCATAGCCCTGTATCCACCCCCAAACTAATCCCACTGTCCCCGCTCTCTCTCCCCATAGCCCTGTATCCATCCCCAAACTAATCCCACTGTCCCCGCTCTCTCTCCCCATAGCCCTGTATCCATCCCCAAACTAATCCCACTGCCCCCCGCTCTCTCTCCCCATAGCCCTGTATCCACCCCCAAACTAATCCCACTGTCCCC
This sequence comes from Hemiscyllium ocellatum, assembly GCF_020745735.1. NCBI lineage: Eukaryota > Metazoa > Chordata > Chondrichthyes > Orectolobiformes > Hemiscylliidae > Hemiscyllium > Hemiscyllium ocellatum. Next base: position 108,611 of record NW_026869178.1, on the reverse strand, counting down.
GCTCTCTCTCCCCATAGCCCTGTATCCATCCCCCAAACTAATCCCACTGTCCCCCGCTCGCTCTCCCCATAGCCCTGTATCCATCCCCAAACTAATCCCACTGTCCCGCTCTCTCTCCCCATAGCCCTGTATCCATCCCCAAACTAATCCCACTGTCCCCGCTCTCTCTCCCCATAGG
>NW_026869178.1:0-107937 GCF_020745735.1 Hemiscyllium ocellatum | reverse complement strand
GACACACACCCACACACCCCACACACCCACACACGCACACACGCACACACGCACACACCCACACACACCACACACACACACACACACACTCACTCTCTCTCTCTCTCTCTCTCTCTCTCTCTCTCACACTCACACACACCACACACACACTCTCACTCACTCTCACACACACACACACCACACACACTCTCTCACTCACACACACACACACCACACACACACACACCCCACACCCCACACACACACACACCCCACACCCCACACACACACACGCACACCCCACACACACGCACACCCCACACACACACACATACCCCCCCACACACACACCCATACACACCCCACACGCGCACACCCCACACGCGCACACCCCACACGCGCACACCCCACACACACACACAGGCTCCCTCACACACTCACAGACACATGCGCCCTCACACACACAGACACACACCCTCACACACACACTCCCTCACACACACAGACACACACTCCCTCACACAGACACACACTTCCTCACACACAGACACACACACACCCTCACACACACACATACATACGCTCCCTCACACACAGACACACACTCCCTCTCAAACAGACACACGTTCCCTCACACACACAGACACTCGCTCCCTCACACACACAGATACATCCTTACATACACACACACACACCCTCACTCTCACACACACACACTCGCACCCTCACACACACAGACACACACCCTCACACACACAGACACACACCCTCACACACACATGCTCCTTCAAACACAGACACACACACGCTCCCTCGCACACACATGCGCTCCCTCACACACACCCTTACACATACACAGACACACACACCCTCACACACACACACGCTCCCTCTCACACACACACACACACACTCCCTCACACGGTCACCCCTTCCCTCACTCCGGGATTAATCTGGGAGTGAGCCCGGAAGCCCGGAGACACTGGGTTCAGTGCCAAGTCGTTTTGAATCCATCGCAGGATGGGCTGGTGCCTCTGTGTCAGCGGGTGTGGTAGATAGGCCGGAATGTGGCACCGTGTGTGTATGGGTGTGTGGGGGGGGGGTGTGTATGGGTGTGTCTGTGGGGGGGGGGGGGTGTCTGTGAGTGTGTGAGGGAGCCTGTGTGTGTGTGTGTGTGTGTGTGTCTGTTTGTGAGTGTGTGTGTGTCTGTATGTGAGGGAGCATGTGTCTGTGTATATGAGAGATTGTGTGTGTCTGCTTGTGTGAGGGAGTGTGTGTGTGGGGTGTGTTTGTGAGGGTGTGTGTGTGTGTGTGTGGGGGGTGTATGTGAGAGTGTGTGTGGGGGGGGTGTATGTGAGAGTGTGTGTGTGGGGGGGTGTATGTGAGAGAGTGTGTGTGGGGGGGGTGTATGTGAGAGTGTGTGTGTGGGGGTGTGTGTGTGAGAGTGTGTGTGTGGGGGGGGTGTGTGTGAGAGTGTGTGTGTGGGGGGGGTGTGTGTGAGAGTGTGTGTGTGGGGGGGTGTGTGTGAGAGTGTGTGTGTGGGGGGGGTGTGTGTGAGAGTGTGTGTGTGGGGGGTGTGTGTGAGAGTGTGTGTGTGGGGGGTGTGTGTGAGAGTGTGTGTGTGGGGGGGTGTGTGTGAGAGTGTGTGTGTGGGGGGGTGTGTGTGAGAGTGTGTGTGTGTGGGGGGGGTGTGTGAGAGTGTGTGTGTGTGGGTGTGTGTGGGGGGTGTCTGTGTGTGTGTGGGGTGTGTGTGAGAGGGTGTGTGTGGGGTGTGTGTGGGGGGGTTGTTTGTGGGTGTGTGTGGGGTGTGTGTATGTGAGAGTGTGTGTGTGGGTGTGTGTGGGGGGTGTGTGTGTGTGTGTGTGGGGGGTGTGTGTGTGTGGGGGGTGTGTGTGTGTGTGTGTGGGTGTGTGTGGGGGGGGTGTGTGGGGTGTGTGTGTGAGAGGGTGTGTGTGGGGTGTGTGTGGGGGGGTTGTTTGTGGGTGTGTGTGGGGTGTGTGTATGTGAGAGTGTGTGTGTGGGGTGTGGTTAACATTTGGAATCCAGGGACCCTGAGAACTGCACAGACCCGCTGAGTTTTTCCAGCAATCTGTGTTCCTGATTTGCAGCATGCGGAGGTGTTTTGGTTTGTATTTTGTGTGTGTGTGTCTCCACGTGTACGAGGACTGACTCTGAGGTGAAAATTCCCTGCTGTCCCTCGGTAGGAGCGTCCCTGTGGTCCTGATCGAGTTGGACACGAGTGACCCCGAGCTGTCCCAAGGAGGGGAGAGAGATGGGGCTGTCCAGGAGGGGCGGTATTCTGCTGTTCTGTCGGCAATGGGGAGGCAGGGGTCAGAGATCACAAGCGGTCACACAACGTTGCTCTACATCGTGGGAAATCAGGGAAGACTCATTTCTCTCATCAACACCAGTGTCCCTTCATCAACATGTCACTGACCTTCCACATCGTGGAGGGGGAGACACAGAGAGAACGCAGTGTTGGATTCCCTATTCCGACAGGGCACCCCTCAGCACTGACCCTCCCACAGCACCCACTCCCTCAGCACTGACCCTCCCACAGCACCCGATCCCTCAGCACTGACCCGCCCACAGCACCCGCTCCCTCAGCACTGACCCTCCCACAGCACCCGCTCCCTCAGCACTGACCCTCCCACAGCACCCACTCCCTCAGCACTGACCCTCCCACAGCACCCACTCCCTCAGCACTGACCCTCCCACAGCACCCACTCCCTCAGCACTGACCCTCCCACAGCACCCACTCCCTCAGCACTGACCCTCCCACAGCACCCGATCCCTCAGCACTGACCCTCCCACAGCACCCACTCCCTCAGCACTGACCCTCCCACAGCACCCACTCCCTCAGCACTGACCCTCCCACAGCGCCCGCTCCCTCAGCGCTGACCCTCCCTCAGCACTGACCCTCCCACAGCGCCCGCTCCCTCAGCACTGACCCTCCCACAGCGCCCGCTCCCTCAGCGCTGACCCTCCCACAGCACTCACTCCATCAGCGCTGACCCTCCCACAGCGCCCGATCCCTCAGCACTGACCCTCCCACAGCGCCCGCTCCCTCAGCGCTGACCCTCCCACAGCACCCGCTCCCTCAGCACTGACCCTCCCACAGCACCCGCTCCCTCAGCACTGACCGTCCCACAGCAGACGCTCCCTCAGCGCTGACCCTCCCACAGCACCCACTCACACAGCGCCCGCTCCCTCAGCACTGACCCTCCCACAGCGCCCGCTCCCTCAGCACTAACCCTCCCACAGCACCCACTCCCTCAGCACTGACCCTCCCACAGCACCCACTCCCTCAGCACTGACCCTCCCACAGCACTGACCCTCCCACTGTGCCACTCCCTCAGCACTGACCCTCCCACAGCACCCACTCCCTCAGCACTGACCCTCCCACAGCACTGACCCTCCCACTGTGCCACTCCCTCAGCACTGACCCTCCCACAGCACTGACCCTCCCACTGTGCCACTCCCTCAGCACTGACCCTCCCACAGCACCCTCTCCCTCAGCACTGACCCTCCCACAGCGCCCGCTCCCTTGGCGCTGACCCCCAACCTTCGAAGTGAGATTATCTTTGTAAGGTTCCTGCGCCATTGTGTTGTCTGATTCCTGTGACAGTCCCACCAGCTGAAGGAGGGAAAGATGGGGCTTCCGTGAGGTGTGTCTGTGTACCCCCGTGTGCCTCACCTCTCATCGTTGTTCACTGAAACTCAGCCTGTTCCATTTCAGAACTGGATAAACACTTTATTGATGCACTCTATACATTATATATATATATATAGTATTCTCTAGGCTTTTACATTCATTAAATTGCTTATATATCTGTGTAGCATTCTTGAATACCGGGAAGAGATTCAAAATGGCCGCCCAATCGCCATTGACCAATTCAGCTTGGGCCCAGACTCCTGTGGGCTGGAAATCTCCCAGCCATTTTGCCTTTGTTCCTTCCTCCCTCCTTAGCCGTCCTGCTGAGCAGCACCACCCCACCCCTGCACTCCCACCCCAAGGGGGCATCAGCCTCACAACCAAGGCTTAGTCACTAGGCCGAAGCCTGGGCGATCCCTGCGGAGCTACCAGTCTGGGGTGGGGGTAGGCGTTCAACCATCGAGGCTGTGATGGTGGGGGGTTGAGGGAGGGGGCGGATGTGGTTATCTCTTGGTTGAGGGGGGGGGAAGGGGGGGTGGCGACATAACGCAGCCCCTTTGAGCCAACTGGGAGTTCGGAGGGGTCCCAACGTGTTCGGTGCTGGGCCCTGGAACTCATGGGAGGTGGTGGTTTACCCAGGAGATGCCGGGGAATGGGGACCACGGAGAGAGAGATGTCAGAGTTGGTGCGATTTAGCGGCAGAAGCAGATCACTAGAGGAACCTTCAACGTTGAGGGGGAGGTGGGGGGGCTAGAAATTAGCCCAAGAGACAACAGAGCCACTGTGGGGTGGGGGCAAGGGGAAAGCAGCAGCGTCCTCAGAGGGCTAGTCCACGCCAACGACCCCGTCCCGTTCCAACGAGGAGGAGAGAATCCAAGAGGTGACTGGAAAACCCCCTTCAAAATGGTGGACGCTCTCACCACTCCCCACCCCCCTCATGCCCACCTCAATGGGGGTGCGAACTGATCGCCAAGCTGTGGGATCGTACTGAGGTAAACGGGCGCCAGAGATGGCATTCCGCTTTCCCCTCGGATCCGCCCTGATCCCGGAGCTCCTGACTTCCCAGCTCCCCCCAACCATACTGAACGTGGTCTCTCTCTCTCCCCCTCTCTCTCTCTCTCTGTTTCAGAGAGAGGGTGGTGGGAGAAAGGGAGGACTGAGTCAGACACCATGACGCTGGGAAAACCGCAGCGGGTCAGGAAGCATCCGAGGAGCGGGAGAGTCGACGTTCCGGGGAATGAGAGAGAGAGAGGTGTCTTTGACCTGCAGTGCTGGGGCAGTTCAGGAGAGCGATTGAGAGGGAGGGGGGTAAGAGAGGAAATGAGAGAACGCATGAGGAAGAGGAACTAAGTCCAACGTTGAGAAAACCGGGAGAGAGAAGGATTCAGAGAGAGGGAGAAAGAGCGGGTGAAAGAAGGGCTGATCGCACAGGGATGTTTGAGACTCGGACTCCCTGATGTGAGAGATGGAGAGGTGATGGTAACCTGCCCAGACAAGCCTGCTGGAAATTAAATCACTGCCTCCCTGTGTAATGTGTGAGTGACGTGCTCATTTCCCCACGGTCAGCTTGGGATCCCATCGGTGCTCCAGCCTCCCTGTCCGGGGGGAGGGTCAGTACTCGGCGAGCAGAATTCAGCTCCGCGTTCCCATTCCCCCGTCCCAACTCCGCGTTCCCATTCAGGTACACCCACCTGCCAGGCCAGCTGTAACCCCAGCTTCTCTCTCTCTATCTATCTCTATCTTTCATTATGTGTGTGTCTCTCTCTCACTCTCTCTGTCTCTGACTCAATCTCTCTCACTGTGTCTCCATCTCTCTCTCACCATCTCTCTGTCACTGTCTGGGTTTCCATCTCTCTCTCTCTCTCACAATTTCTCTGTGTGCCCATCTCTCTATATCTCTCTGTCACTATCTGTGTCCCCATCTCTCTCTCTGTATCTCTCTGTCACTGTCTGTGTCTCCATCTCCCTCTCTCTCACTCACATCATCTCTCTGTATCTCTGTCACTATCTGTGTCTCCATCTCTCTCACACACACACACCATCTCTCTCTGTATCTCTCTGTCACTATCTGTGTCTCCATCTCTCTCACAGAGAGAGATGGTGTGTGTGTGTGTGAGAGAGAGAGAGAGATGGAGACACAGATAGTGACAGAGAGATACAGAGAGAGATGGTGTGTGTGTGTATCTCTCTGTCACTATCTGGGTCTCCATCTCTCTCTCTCTCTTTCACACCATTTCTCTCTGTCACTATCTGTGTCTCCATCTCTCTCTCTCTCACACACACACACCATCTCTCTCTGTATCTCTCTGTCACTATCTGTGTTTCCATCTCTCTCTCTCACACACACACACCATCTCTCTCTATCTCTCTGTCACTATCTGGGTCTCCCTCTCTCTCACACACACACCATCTCTCTGTATCTCTCTGTCACTATCTGGGTCTCCATCTCTCTCTCTCTCACACACACACCATCTCTCTCTGTATCTCTCTGTCACTATCTGTGTCTCCATCTCTCTCTCTCACACACACACACCATCTCTCTCTGTATCTCTCTGTCACTATCTGTGTTTCCATCTCTCTCTCTCACACACACACACCATCTCTCTCTATCTCTCTGTCACTATCTGGGTCTCCCTCTCTCTCACACACACACCATCTCTCTGTATCTCTCTGTCACTATCTGGGTCTCCATCTCTCTCTCTCTCACACACACACCATCTCTCTCTGTATCTCTCTGTCACTATCTGTGTCTCCCTCTCTCTCTCTCTCTCACACACACCATCTCTCTGTATCTCTCTGTCACTATCTGTGTGTCTCCATCTCTCTCTCTCTCACACTCACACACACACCATCTCTCTCTCTATCTCTATATCACTATCTGGGTTTCCATCTCTCTCCCTCTCTCTCTTTCTCTCTCTCTATCTCTCACTGTATCTCTATATCACTATCTGGGTTTCCATCTCTCTCTCTCTCTCTCTCACACCATCTCTCTCTGCATCTCTCTGTCACTATCCGAGTATCCATCTGTCTCTCTCTCTTTCACTCTCTCACACACACACACACACACACCATCTCTCTCTGTATCTCTATATCACTATCTGGGTTTCCATATCTCTCTCTCTCTCTCTCTCTCACCATTTCTCTGTATCTCTCTGTCACTGTCTGTGTCTCCATCTCTCTCTCACACACACCATCTCTCTCTGTATCTCTCTGTCACTGTCTGGGTCTCCATCTCTCTCTCTCTCTCTCACACACACCATCTCTCTCTGTATCTCTCTGTCACTATCTGGGTCTCCATCTCTCTCTCTCTCTCTCTCTGACACCATCTCTCTCTATATCTCTCTGTCACTATCTGGGTCTCCATCTCTCTCTCTCTCACACACCATCTCTCTCTCTCTCTCACACCATCTCTCTCTCTCACACCATCTCTCTCTGTATCTCTGTCATTATCTGGGTCTCCATCTCTCACCATTTCTCTGTGTCTCCATCACACACTCTCTCTTTCTCTCTCTCCATCACTATCTCTCTGTCTCTGTATGTCTGTGTGTCTCCCATTCACCTCTCTCTCTCTCTCTCTCTCTCTCTCTCTCTCTCTCTCTCACAATCTCTCTGTCACTATCCGAGTATCCATCTGTCTCTCTCTCTTTCACTCTCACACACACACACACACACCATCTCTCTCTGTATCTCTATATCACTATCTGGGTTTCCATCTCTCTCTCTCTCTCTCTCTTTCTCTCTCTCTCACCATTTCTCTGTATCTCACTGTCTGTGTCTCCATCTCTCTCTCACACACACACCATCTCTCTCTGTATCTCTCTGTCACTATCTGGGTCTCCATCTCTCTCTCTCTCTCTCCCCCTGTTTCCCGCTTTCACTAGCCTGGCCCAAAATTCTCCACCGTCCTTAATTGCCCCACCCCTGGGGACGGTGGGAGGGAGGGAGTGTTGGAGCCCAGTCGAGCATTCCTAATGAGCCCAGCTACCTTGGGGATGGGAGGGAGGGAGTGCTGAAGGTGGGGTTACCGTATCAATTGACCGGGGGGAAGTAGAGGGGCCTGGACAGTGTAGAGCTTCTCGAGTGTTGTCGGAGCTGCCCCCCGTCCAGGGCAAGTGGGGAGTATTCCCTCCCCCCTCCCTGACTCGTGCCTTGTCGATGGTGGGACAGGGCTTTGGGGGGAGAGAGTCAGGAGGGGAGTTACTTGCTGCAGGATTCCCAGCCTCTGACCTGCTCTTGGAGCCGCTGGATTGATATGGGGCTGGGTCCGAGTCAGTTTCTGGTCAACGGTGAACCCCCAGGATGTTGATAGTGGGGGGGAGGGGGATTCAGTGATGGTAACACCATTGAACGTCAAGGGGGCGATGGTTAGTTTCTCTCTCTTGTTGGAGACGGTAACCCCCAGGATGTTGATAGTGGGGGGAAGGGATTCAGTGATGGTAACGCCATTGAACATCAAGGGGGCGATGATCATGTGAATTGGGGGTGTGGTGGTGGAGGAGGCAATCCATTTGGGCACGAGCGAGGAGGTCAAGGGGCCAGGTACGCCAGGTGCAGAATGCCAGACGCCAGAGTTGGATGGCGGCTGTCTCTCTCTCTCCCTGCTCCCCCACACTGTCGGGCTCACGCCTTCCCGTCTTTGGCGGTATCGCCGTTGTGCGAGCGCTGGGAGAGGCGCGAGGCGACGCTAGCCATGGTGGCCGCGGCCTTGAAGCTGCGTTTGCGCCGCTGGACGTTCTGCTCCGGGTGGAGTACGATGACGTAGACCTTGGGCAGGTAGAGCATCCCCAGGCAAACGAAGGCGCTCAGGCTCATGGAGACGGTCAGCGTCGTGGTCTGGATGTACATCTGTGAGAGACAGGGCACCGCCGATCATTCACAAACGGACCGACTCCGCAAACGCAGCTGCCACTCCCGTCTCCACCCCCCCCCCCCCCCACATCGCTTTCAGTCTTACAACCGTGTAAAGTAGCGCCGGAGAGCAACCACCCTGAGGATCGGGAGCGCTTGGCAAAAGGGTTTGATCCAGGGGCTGGGTGAGAACAGGGGCTGCGGCGGACTATCGCAAGCAACATCCAAACGGACTGCAAGAGCTTCTGCCAACAGGGAAAGACAACCGAGGACAAACGTGCCGTCCGGAAAGGTGGGGGAAGGGGGTATGTAACGAGGGAAAAGCAGGAGAATTGAACACCGGCTTCGGTTCCGTCCCCTCAGAAGAGAATATTGACCCCGAAATGGGAGGGAGCCAGGGGTGTAGTGAGAGGGGACAACTGAAGGAAGGAGGCGTGAGTGAGGGAGAGGGTAGTGAGGGAGAGGGTAGTGCGGGTGTGGGCAGTGAGGGAGAGGGTGGTAAACCTGATGAGGGAGCGGGCAGTGAGAGGGCGGGTAGTGAGAGCACTGCTGGACAATTATCTGGTGCTATGTGAGGTTTCACACTGTTCAAGCCCCCACTCCCATCCCCCCACTCCCAGCCCCCCAGTCCCAGCCCCCCCAGTCCATCACCCCCAGTCCCATCCCCCCCAGTCCCATCCCCCCCAGTCCCAGTCCCATTCCCCCAGTCCCATCCCCCCCAGTCCCATCCCGCCAGTCCCATCCCCCCCAGTCCCATCCCCCCCAGTCCCATCCCCCCAGTCCCATTCCCCCAGTCCCATTCCCCCCAGTCCCATCCCCCCCAGTCCCATTCCCCCAGTCCCATCCCCCCCAGTCCCATCCCCCCCAGTCCCATCCCCCCCAGTCCCATCCCCCCCAGTCCCATTCCCCCCCAGTCCCATTCCCCCAGTCCCATTCCCCCCAGTCCCATCCCCGCCAGTCCCATCCCCCCCAGTCCATCCCCCCCAGTCCCAGCCCCCAGGAGAAATCCCTACAGAATGAAGGACAGCGAATGTAGCCCCAGTATCTACAAAGGGACGATGAGATAAACCAGGGTTATAGAGCAGTTAGCTGGGCATCACACCTCCTCCACCACCCCCTCCCTATCTCCGTCCCCTCCTCCAGCCCCTACACCCCCTCCCTATCTCCGTCCCCTACACCCCCTCCCTATCTCCTTCCCCTCCTCCAGCCCCTACACCCCCTCCCTATCTCCGTCCCCTACACCCCCTCCCTATCCCCGTCCCCTCCTCCAGCCCCCTACACCCCCATCCCTATCTCCGTCCCCTCCTCCAGCCCCCTACACCCCCATCCCTATCTCCGTCCCCTCCTCCAGCCCCCTACACCCCCATCCCTATCTCCGTCCCCTCCTCCAGCCCCCTCCACCCCCTCCCTATCTCTGCAACTCCCTGAATATGTCGGAGTGTTTCCCCCTCCCTGCTTTCCCTGGCGTCCGGCCCGGAATATTTTCCAAGCTGACCTCTGGGTTTTCTGGGACAGCTGGTGTGAGCAGATGCCTGGCTGGGTCTGGGGATTGGCAGCGTTATGGGAGGATTAATGGGATTAATGGCAGAGTGCCGTCTAATCGCAGGATTGTACAGTGAAAGTGGGAGACAGAGAGAGAGAGGGAGAGAGACAGAGAGAGAGAGAGAGAGGGAGAGAGAGAGAGAGAGGGACAGTGGGAGAGAGAGAGTTGGGGAGAGAGAGACCGAGAGACAGACAGAACGAGAGAGAGAAACAGAGAGAGAGAGAGATACAGAGAGAAAGAGAGAGACAGAGAGAGAGAGAAAAACCGAGAGAGAGAGAGAGAAATGGAGAGAGAGAGAGAGGGACAGTGGGAGAGAGAGAGAGAGAGGGACAGTGGGAGAGAGAGAGTTGGGGAGAGAGAGACAGAGATGGAGAGAGAGAGACAGACAGAACGAGAGAGAGAAACAGAAAGAGAGAGAGATACAGAGAGAAAGAGAGAGACAGAGAGGGAGAGAAAAACCGAGAGAGAGAGAGAGAGAGACAGTGTGTGAGAGAGAGAAATGGAGAGAGAGAGAGAGGGACAGTGGGAGAGAGAGTTGGGGAGAGAGAGACCGAGAGAGAGAAACAGAGAGAGAGATACAGAGAGACAGAGAGAGAGAGAGAGAAACCGAGAGAGAGAGACAGTGTGAGAGAGAGAGTTGGGGGAGAGAGAGAGAGAGACAGAGCCTGAGAGAGAGAGAGAGAGAGAGAGAGAAATGGAGACAGAGACAGAGAGAAAGAGACAGAGGGAGAGACACGGAGTGAGTGAGAGAGACAAACAAAGACAGAGAGAGACACAGAGAGAGAAGGGTGGGGCGAGACAGAGAGAGATGGGGAGAGACACAGAGAGAGAAGGGTGGGGCGAGACAGAGAGAGATGGGGAGAGACACAGAGAGAGAAAGAGAGACACGGAGAGAGTGAAAGACGGAGAGAGACAGAGAAGTAGAGAGTGAGGCAGAGAGAGAGAGAGAGACACGCACACACAGAGGGAGGGAGAGAGAAGTAGACGAGAGAGAGAAATGGGAGAGAGAGAGATGGAGAGAGACATGGGAATGGAGATGGGAGGCCGGGGAGGGGGGAGAGTGAGAATGATTCGCTCGTGGAGTGAGGGCTAATTGAAGGTGATCTGGGTGTGAGCAGGAGGGAGGGAGATAGGGAGTGGGAGTCAGAGTGAGGGGGGGGAGAGGGAGTGAGGGAAGTGGGACACTGAGAGGGGGGGGGGGGAGAGTGAGGGCAACTCGGGCTCAGCGAACAGTACCGTGCAGGAGCAGACCCTTCGGCCCTGACTGTGCCAGCACATTCTACCCATCCACACTGAAACCGTCTTCCCTTCCAGGGTCCGTCCCCCCCTCTCTTCCCTTCCCATTCCTGTATCTGTCCATGGACGCTGCTATTTATTGTGTCTGCTCCCACCAAATCCTCTGGCAACTCACTCACCGCCCCTTTGTGTGAAAAAACCTCGCACATTTATTTTAAACTTCAACCCCCCTCTCGCACCTTGAACCTGTGTCCCCTAGTAACTGACCCCTCCACCCCGGGGGGAAAATAAAGCCTCATATCTTCCACTCAATCCAGGCCGTCCGCCAACTTATAAACCTCGCCCCCTCGACCTTTCCAGTGAAAACGACCCCAGTCCTATCGGATCTTTCTTCGTCACTAAAATCCCGCATCCCAGGCAACGTCCTGGGAAAACCTCCTCTGTCCCCTGTCCGAATTATTCACAATCTTCAGGCCGTGTGGTGACCAGAGTTGTCTGCAATATTCCAGATGTGCCCTAAAATAACCTGTCTATCCTTATGTCTCTCCAATGTAGGCAAGCATACTGTGCGTCTCTTTTATTAGGAGGAAGTGCGGACTGCAGATGCTGGAGATCGGAGCTGAAACATGTGTCGCTGGAAAAGCGCAGCAGGTCAGGCTGCGTCCGAGGAGCAGGAGAATCGACGTCCCTCCTCCCTACCTTTTATCTTAGCCCGCTTGGCACACGCTCCTCATTCCCTGAAGAAGGGCTCGTGCCCCGAAACGTCGATTCTCCTGCTCCTCGGATGCTGCCTGACCCTGCTGCGCTTTTCCAGCAACACATTTTTCAGCGCGACCTTACCCACCAGCGCTGGCAGGTTCAGTGAGCTGTACACCCGCACACCCAGATCCCTCTGCAGATCAAAACCCCGAAGGGTGTTCGCTGTGTCGTTTCCACCTGGACTTCACCCTCCAAAATACATCATCTCAGATTTGTCCGGTTAGCGAGGGAGAGGGGTCAGGGAGAGGGAATGGGATAGTGGGGGGGTGAGGGGTCAGGGAGAGGGAGGGAGGGAGTGTGGAGTGGCGGTGGTCAGGTGGACAGTGAGGGTGAGGGGGGTGTACCGTGAGGGGGGTGTACGGTGAGGGGTGGGTACGGTGAGGGGGGTGTACAGTGAGGGGGGTGTACGGTGAGGGGTGGGTACGGTGAGGGGGGTGTAGAGTGAGGGGTGTGTACGGTGATGGGGGTGTATGGTGTGGGGGGGTGTACGGTGAGCGGTGTGTACGGTGAGGGGGGTTGTACGGTGATGGGGTGTGTTCAGTGAGGGAGGGTGTGTGTGGCGAGGGGGTCGACGGTGAGGGTGTGTGCACGGTGATGGCAAGTTTACGGTGAGGGAGTGTGTACGGTGAGGGGGGAAGGTGAGTGCGCGTTTGGTGAGAGGGGTGTACGGTGAGCTGGTGGCCGGTGAGGGGATTGCGCACCGAGAGCGGGCCCCGTTGCCCGGCGCGTTACCTTCTCCGCGGAGCCGGCTGTGCCAAAGAAGATGGGGACGAAGGCGAGCCAGATGATGCAGGTGGTGTACATGGTGAAGCCGATGGGCTTGGCCTCGTTGAAGGTCTCGGGGACGCCGCGGCTCTTGATGGCGTAGACGGTGCAGGTGACCATCAGGAGCAGGCTGTAGCCGAGGCAACCGAGGATGGAGAGCTCCGACATATCGCACTTGAGGAGCCCGCGCGCCCGTTCCGGCTCCGGCGGCCGCTGCTCCTCGTAATCCACGGTGGCGTGCGGTGGCCGGACCCCCAGCCAGACCGCGACCCCCAGCAGCTGCACGGAGACCAGCGCCGCGGTGATGACCAGCTGGGAGGCCGGGCTGATGAACCGGGGCGGCGTCACCGAGCGCTTGCCCCTCTCGAAGATGCGGTAGATGCGGTTGGTCTTGGTCAGCAGGGCCGAGTAGGTGATGGCGGTGCCCAGGCCCAGCAGGAGGCGCCGCAGGGCGCAGACGGCGGCGCCCGGCTCCGCCACCATCAGGAAGGCGGTGGCGTGGCTCAGGAAGATCCCGCAGAGCAGCACGCCGCTCAGCTCCCGGCCGGAGGCGCGGACGATGGGGGTGTGCCGGTGGCGGGCGAACACCAGGGCGGTGGCGCCGGTTGACAGCACGCCCAGCCCGGCCAGGGCCACGGGCACCGCCGCCCAGGCGGAGTGCCACTCCAGCTTGGCCACTGGGGTGGGCACGCAGCCGGTGCGGTTGCGGCCCGGCCTCATGTCCAGGGGGCACGGGGCGCACTCGGACTCGCTGATCTGGTAGCGGTAACCGTCGCAGAGCTCGCAGTGCCAGCAGCACGGCACCCCCTTCACCATCTTCTTCCTCTCACCAGCCTGGCACGGCAAACTGCACACCGACGTCGGGATCCCTCTACCCCCTCCGCCCCACTGCATCTCCTCCAGCTGCCAGGCAACAAACACCGGGGTCGGGGTGGGGAATTACAGGGCAAACGGAGGGCTCCCTCTACCCCGATATACGCCAAACGGTGGGCTCTCTCTACCAAGATATACCCCAAACGGAGGGCTCCCTCAACCCCACTGCACCTAGACGGAGGGCTCCCTCAACCCCACTACGCCCAGACGGAGGGCTCCCTGTACCCCGATATACACCAAACGGAGGGCTCCATCTACCCCAATATACGCCAAACGGAGGGCTCCCTCTACCCCGATATACACCAAACGGAGGGCTCCCTCTACCCCACTACACCCAGACAGAGGGCTCCCTCTACCCCGATACACCCCAGACGGAGGGCTCCCTCTACCCCCTCCGCCCCACTGCATCTCCTCCAGCTGCCAGGCAACAAACACTGGGGTCGGGGTGGGGAGTTACGGGACAAACGGAGGGCTCCCTCTACCCCGATATACACCAAACGGAGGGCTCCCTACACCCCAATACACCCGAAAGAGAGGGCTCGCTCTACCCCGATACACACTAAACGGAGGGCTCCCTCTACCCCGATATACGCCAAATGGAGGGCTCTCTCTACCCTGATATACACCAAACGGAGGGCTCTCTCTACCCCGTTACACCCCAAATGGTGGGCTCCCTCTACCCCGATATACCCCAAACGAAGGGCTCCCTCTACCCCGATATACGCCAAACGGAGGGCTCTCTCTACCAAGATATACCCCAAACGGAGGGCTCCCTCTACCCCGTTACACCCCAAACGGAGGGCTCCCTCTACCCCACTACACCCAAATGGAGGGCTCTCTCTACCCCCGATATACCCCAAATGGAGGGCTACCTCTACCCCACTACACCCCAAACGGAGGGCTCTCTCTACCCCGATACACCCCAAATGGAGGGCTTCCTCTACCCCACTACACCCAAATGGAGGGCTCTCTCTACCCCCGATATACCCCAAATGGAGGGCTTCCTCTACCCCGATACACACCAAACGGAGGGCTCCCTCTACCCCGATACACACCAAACGGAGGGCTCCCTCTACCCCACTACACCCAAATGGAGGGCTCTCTCTACCCCCGATATACCCCAAATGGAGGGCTTCCTCTACCCCACTACACCCCAAACGGAGGGCTCTCTCTACCCCGATACACCCCAAATGGAGGGCTTCCTCTACCCCACTACACCCCAAACGGAGGGCTCTCTCTACCCCGATACACCCCAAATGGAGGGCTTCCTCTACCCCCGATACACACTAAATGGAGGGCTCCCTCTACCCCACACCCCCTGAACAGAGGGCTCCCTCTACCCCACTCCCCCCTGAACAGAGGGCTCCCTCTACCCCACTCCCACCTGAACAGAGAGCTCCCTCTACCCCACTCCCCCTGAACAGAGGGCTCCCTCTACCCCACACCCCCTGAACAGAGGGCTCCCTCTACCCCACTTCCCCCTGAACAGAGGGCTCCCTCTACCCCACTCCGAAAGAATGGATGGCTCCCCCTACTCGCTCCCACCAAACATGATGATCCCTTCACCTTGACCAACTGAACGTAATGCTCCCTCTACCCATTAACACCATGAAAGTGGTTGCAGAGCTCTCTCCCCCCAATTAACCTGAACAAAGTGTCCCCTGTACTCCAAAACTGAACATAATGCTCCCCCTACGCTCTTAACCTGAACACCAAGCTCCCTGTACTCTTGTAAACTGAAAGGAATGCTGCTTCTACACCGTTACACAGGACGTAAAGCTTTCTCTACACTGGTCAACAGGAAATAAAACACTCTCCACCCTTAAACTGACAGTAAACCACCAGTTACTCACTTCAACTGAATCCGTAGAAGGATCGCGACAGTGTGGAAACAGGCCCTTTTGCCCAATGGGTCCACACTGACCCTCCAAAGACCAACCCACCCAGACCTATTCCCTGACCCCAGTAGCCTATATTTACCCCTGACCAATCCACCCTAACCTGCACATCCCTGGGCACTACGGGACAATTTAGCACGGCCAATCCACCCTAACCTGTACATCCCTGGGCACTACGGGGACAATTTAGCACGGCCAATCCACCCTAACCTGCACATCCCTGGGCACTACGGGGACAATTTAGCACGGCCAATCCACCCTAACCTGCACATCCCTGGGCACTACGGGGACAATTTAGCACGGCCAATCCACCCTAACCTGCACATCCCTGGACTGTGGGAGGAAACCCACGCAGACACAGGGAGAATGTGCAAACTCCACACAGACAGTCGCCTGAGGCTGGGATCGAATCCGGGATCTTGATGCTGGGGGCAGGAATGCTAACCCCCGAGGCGCTGTGGCACCATAAACGGAGAGCTCCCTTTATTCTGTCAAACTAAATGTAAAGCATGCTCTACTCTGTTAACTTGAACATAATGCATCCTCATCACCATCCCCATCAAACACTCCCAAGGACAGGAAGTTAGATACAGAGTAAAGCTCCCTCTACACTGTCCCCCCACTCCCAGGGACAGGGGGTTAGATACAGAGTAAAGCTCCCTCTACACTGTCCCCCCACTCCCAGGGACAGGGGATTAGATACAGAGTAAAGCTCCCTCAACACTGTCTCCCCACTCCCAGGGACAGGGGGTTGGATACAGAGTAAAGCTCCCTCTACACTGTCCCCCCACTCCCACAGACAGGGGGTTAGATACAGAGTAAAGCTCCTTCTACACTGTCCCCCACTCCCAGGTACAGGGGGTTAGATACAGAGTAAAGCTCCCTCTACACTGTCCCCCCACTCCCAGGGACAGGGGGTTAGATACAGAGTAAAGCTCCATTTACACTCTCCCCCCACTCCCAGGGACAGAGGGTTAGATACAGTGTAAAGCTCCCTCTACACTGTCCCCCACTCCCAGGGACAGGGGGTTAGATACAGAGTAAAGCTCCCTCTACACTGTCCCCCCACTCCCAGGGACAAGGGGTTAGATACAGAGTAAAGCTCCTTCTACACTGTTCCCCCCCACTTCCAGGGACGGGTTGGATACAGAGTAAAGCTCCCTCTACACTGTCCCCCACTCCCAGGGACAGGGGGTAGATACAGAGTAAAGCTCCATCTACACTGTCCCCCCACTCCCAGGGACAGGGGGTAGATACAGAGTAAAGCTCCCTCTACACTGTCCCCTCGCTCCCAGGTACAGGGGGTCAGATACAGAGTAAAGCCCCCTCTACACCATCCCCCACTCCCAGGGACAGGGGGTTAGATACAGAGTAAAGCTCCCTCAACACTGTCCCCCCACTCCCAGGGACAGGGGATTAGATACAGAGTAAAGCTCCATTTACACTGTCCCCCCACTCCCAGGGACAGGGGGTTAGATACAGAGTAAAGCTCCCTCTACACTGTCCCCCCACTCCCAGGGACAGGGGGTCAGATACAGCGTAAAGCTCCCTCTACACTGTCCCCCCACTCCCAGGGACAGGGGGTCAGATACAGAGTAAAGCTCCCTCTACACTGTCCCCCCACTCCCAGGGACAGGGGGTCAGATACAGCGTAAAGCTCCCTCTACACTGTCCCCCCACTCCCAGGGACAGGGGGTCAGATACAGAGTAAAGCTCCCTCTACACTGTCCCCCCACTCCCAGGGACAGGGGGGTCAGATACAGAGTAAGTGTGGAAACCCATCAGCCCGGGCTGAGCAGATGATGGGATGGGTTCCCATCTGGTTAAACTAACGTTAGCCTGAGCCACCTCTTCAAGCTGTTAAAACGTCAATTTAATTGTCAAATCAAATGAATGGTTTAAGCAGCTCGGTTTGAGTGGAGCAGAGCTGTGGGATTTAACCTATTTTGATGAGATTGTTAAATCCCCCGTCGCTCAGTCTGACAACGTCGTTGTCTAATTGTTCGGCGTCTGCCAAGTGTTGAACTGAGGCAGGCTGCGTTTTGCACCGACCTCAGCTAGGCCCCAGTCGTTCATGTATGGTTCAAATCGAACGTTAGCCCCCTCTTCGCTAGGAATTTCGCAGACCTCCGGGGTCTGTCCAATCACAGTCCCTAGGATTCGGCATTCCAACCTCCCTCGGCCTTGGGAAAACCCGCCCAGCCCTGTGTCCCTCTGTCCCTCTGTGAGATAGGGATTCCTGGAGACTGGGGCTGCCGGTCGCTGTACACACAGCAGGATCCCACAGCGAGGGAGGTGCCCACGTTGGCAATGCCCTGGGGTCAAACTCACATCCCCTCTCACCCCAGGACACAGGCCTCATCTCTCCTCACCCACCGCTCCCTCAGCTCTGACCCTCCCACAGCACCCGCTCCCTCAGCGCTGACCCTCCCACAGCACCCGCTCCCTCAGCGCTGACCCTCCCTCAGCACCCGCTCCCTCAGCGCTGACCCTCCCACAGCACCCGCTCCCTCAGCACTGACCCTGTCACAGCGCCCGCTCCCTCAGCACTGACCCTCCCACAGCACCCGCTCCCTCAGCACTGACCCTCCCACAGCAACCACTCCCTCAGCAATGACCCTCCCACAGCACCCGCTCCATCCGCACTGACCCTCCCACAGCACCCGCTCCCTCAGCACTGACCCTCACACAGCACCCGCTCCATCCGCACTGACCCTCACACAGCACCCGCTCCCTCAGCGCTGACCCTCCCACAGCGCCCACTCCCTCAGCACTGACCCTCCCACAGCGCCCACTCCCTCAGCACTGACCCTCCCACAGCGCCCACTCCCTCAGCACTGACCCTCCCACAGCACCCACTCCCTCAGCACTGACCCTCCCACAGCGCCCACTCCCTCAGCACTGACCCTCCCACAGCGCCCACTCCCTCAGCACTGACCCTCCCACAGCAGTGTGACTTACATTCATCCTGAGCTGGTCTGTCCATTGCCCGATGACCTTGTACCCTGGAGTGCTGGTGTTGGTGTGGTGATACTGGAAGATGTGATAACGCCCCGGTGCGTCGCCGTTCTCGTTGAACATCACTGACGTCCCGGCACTCCCTGTCGGAGGCAAGAAACTGTCAGAGAACGTCCCACACTTGGCAAAACCCTCCCTGTTATCCCAGCATCATCCCTTACAGATACTCATCCAGTCCCAGAGCGCGGAAACATTCCCTTCGGCCCATCCCGTCCGTGCTATCCTAACCTAACCCAGTCCCCCCGTTCCCCAGCCCTTGGCCCCATCTCCCCCTAAACCCTTCCTATCCATGTCTCCCCCCCCCCATCCTTTTAAATGTTGTCATTGTACCAGCCCCCCACCACTTCCTCTGGCAGCTCGTTCCACACACGCACCACCCTCTGGGGGAAAAAGTTACCCCTCAGGTCCCTTTCCCCCCTCTCACCTTAAATCTACCCCCCTCTAGTTCTGGACCCCCCCACCCCAGGGGAAAAGACCTTGTCTATTTACCCTATCCATGTCCCCCCCCCCTCATGATTTTATAACCCTCTATAAGGTCACCCCTCAGCCTCCGACGCTCCGGGGAAAACAGCCCCCGGCCTACCCAGCCTCTCCTTGTGGCTCAAACCCTTTCCTGACCCCTTTCCCAACATCCTTCCTGTCACGGGGAGACCAGAATCGAATGCAGTATTCCCTAAATGGCCTCACCAATACAGCCGCAACCTGACCTCCCAACTCCTGTACTCAATACTCTGACCAATAAAGGGAAGCATACCAAACGCCTCCTTCACTATCCTATCTACCTGCGACTCCACTTTCAAGGAGCTATGAACCTGCACTCCAAGGTCTCTTTGTTCAGCAACACTCCCCAGGACCTTCCCATTAAGTGGATAAGTCCTGGTAAGGTTTGCTTTCCCAAAGTACAGCCCCTCGCATTTATCGGAATTAAATGGAGTCCATGGCACCCCGACCAGTACCATTCATGGAGGCACGGAGAGGCCGCAGCGCACTCACAGCAGGATGGAGGGACATGGGGAGGTGCAGGTACTGGGTGCCAAATAAATGCAGTCTCAGACAGTGGGCCCACCCACACATCAGCGGGCATGGGTTTGGTGGCGATCACACATTCATTATTTCACTCACACTCACACACACTCTCACACGCTCACTCGCACGCTCACACACGGTCACACTCATGCTCACTACACAGACACACACACTCACTCACTTGTTGGGCCGAAGGGCCTGTTTCCACACTGTGGGAAATCTAATCTAGTCTTTAACAACATCTTCCCGATAGGAAGGAGACCAGAATTGCACGCAATATTCCAACAGTGGCCTAACCAATGTCCTGTACAGCCGCAACATGACCCTCCCAACTCCTGTACTCAATACTCTGACCAATAAAGGAAAGCATACTAAACGCCTCCTTCACTACCCTATCTACCTGCGACTCCACTTTCAAGGAGCTAGGAACCTGCACTCCATTCAACGTTGACCCACTGTTGAAAGAGAAATCCCAACCCTGACCTCTCTCTCTCTCTCTCTCTCCCCCTTCACCGTACTCATGAGTAAGGCCTTCCGGCAATTTCTCTCACCTTCTTGACAACTTGCGCCTTCAGACGCCACCCCCACCGGCCATCCTGAGGAAATCTCAGTGTAGACTCCCTCTCTCGGAGCGCCCCCGTTGTACAGACCGCCCTGACCTCTGGAAACCCCCAGCATGCCTGGCCCCAGGCGGAGAACGGGAGGCCGCGTCGGACGATCGGGGAAACGTCCGATAGACGCCCCTGCGTCCACGCCTCCCATGGTCCCTTCCTGACCACGGTCTCCGGGAAATGGGGACAGGGAGAGAAAGAGAGAGAGAGAGAGAAGGCCTGCCTTTTGATTGTAGGCCTGGTTTCCATAGTAACCCATGGAGACGGGCCTAAAACCCAGGCCCCTGGATACACCCGCCCGACCTCGCCTCCGGTCAGGCGTTGCTTTGACACGTCAAGTGGTTCAGGCTCCATTTTGTTTTGGTCAATTAGGCTGCAGTTTCTACTTCCAGGCCTCGCGGGGGTTAGGCCCTGAACTAATTACCAAGAATCTCGCTGGGACGTTAGTCAGTCGCAAGATGTCACAGATAATTGAAGGCCCGGGGCTTCCATTAACCTACATTTGCTTGCACGCTGCCCAGCAACGGCCCTCGCCAACTGAGATCATCGGCCTGGGCGTGTGCCAACTGTTCAGACTGCCCGTGGTACACCTCCCCAACCCATTCACTTCCCAGCAACAACACCGATCCCAAAACTGGCCGTCACGCTCTCCAACCACTACACCCCCTCCCTATCTCCATCCCCTCCTCCAGCCCCTACACCCCCTCCCTATCTCCGTCCCCTCCTCCAGCCCCCTACACCCCCTCCCTATCTCCGTCCCCTCCTCCAGCCCCCTACACTCCCTCCCTATCTCCGTCCCCTCCTCCAGCCCCCTACACCCCCTCCCTATCTGTGTCCCCTCCTCCAGCCCCCTACACTCCCTCCCTATCTCCGTCCCCTCCTCCAGCCCCCTACACCCCCTCCCTATCTGTGTCCCCTCCTCCAGCCCCTACACCCCCTCCCTATCCCCGTCCCCTCCTCCAGCCCCTACACCCCCTCCTTATCCCCGTCCCCTCCTCCAGCCCCCACACCCTCTCCCTATCCCCGTCCCCTCCTCCAGCCCCTACACCCCATCCCTATCCCCGTCCCCTCCTCCACCCCCCACACCTCCTCCCTATCCCCGTCCCCTCCTCCAGCCCCTACACCCCCTCCTCCAGCCCCTACACCCCTCCCTATCTCCGTCCCCATCTCCAGCCCCCTACACCCCCTCCCTATCTCCGTCCCCTCCTCCAGTCCCCTACACCCCCTCCCTATCTCCGTCCCCCTCCCTATCTCAGTCCCCTCCTCCCGTCTCTACACCCCCTCCCTACACCCCCTCCCTATCCCCGTCACCTCCTCCAGCCCCCTCCTGGCAGGATGGGAGTGGGGCATGTTATGAGAGTTTGTGGGAAAGGGCGCGTTGGCCTGTAGCTGGTGGGCAGAGGTCAGAGATCAAGTTTGTAAGGCAACGCTGGGCATGATGGGAAGGTGCGCGCCCCCCCCCCCCCCCCAGTTGCCCCTTCTCTCCTCTTCCACCCCCAAAACCCCGTGCCCCTCCGTCCCACGTCCCCGGCCCTGGAGGCTCACCGTTGAAGTTGACGGCGCGAATGTATTCCAGGAGCGTTTTGCCGTCAATGGCGTCCATGTTGGCGCAGAGCCCGGTGGCCCCCGCGCACACGTCGCGCTGCAGGTTGTGCAGGGCGTGCGCCATGGCGTAGACAGCGTCAATGACGAACTGCACCTTCCCCTCCTGCTCGTAGGCCGAGTCCAGGCCGATCTGCTCCTGACCTGGGCAGTAGGCCCGGTTGGGTGCCATGGCAACGGGTGGGGAGAAGGGGGAAGAGAGAGAGAGACAGACTCAGAGAGGGCAGGGAGAGGAAGTGAAGGGGGAGACGGGGGTAACAGAGTGAGGGTTGAGGAGGGGGGTGGTGAACGACGAGAGGGGGGGGGCGGCGAGGCAGAGGGGAAGAGAGACGGAGGGAGAGGGAGGCCAAGGAGAGTGAGGGAGAAGGAGAGAGGGGGACAGAGGGAGATGAGAGAGAGGGAGAGTGGGAGTGAGGGAGAGTGGGAGTGAGGAAGATTAAAATAGGGGCAGGGATGGATGGAGAGAGTGTGAGGAAGGGAGGAGAAGAGAGGAAGGAAGGGAGAGCGATAGAGGGAGGAGAGACAGAGAGAGAGAGAGGGACAGGAGATCATCCCACCCTTCCCTTACCCCCGTCCCTTCCCCTTCCCCCTCCTCTTTCCCCATCTTCCCCATCCCCATCCCCCCTCTTCCCCGATCTCCTTCCCCCTCCCCTACCCCACCACATCCCCCCTCACCTTCCCCCTCCCCTTCCTCCCTCCCCTTTCCCCCTCCCCTTCCCCCTCCTCTTCCCCCTCCCCTTCCCCCCTTCCCCTTCCCCTCACATTCCCCCGTTCCCCCTCCCCTGCCCCCTCCCCTTCCCCACCCCTTCCCCCTTCCCCTCACATTCCCCCCTTCCCCCTCCCCTTCCCCCTCCCCTTCCCCACCCCTTCCCCCTTCCCCTCACATTCCCCCATTCCCCCTCCCCTTCCCCCTCCCCTTCCCCACCCCTTCCCCCTTCCCCCTTCCCCTCACATTCCCCCGTTCCCCCTCCCCTGCCCCCTCCCCTTCCCCCACCCCTTCCCCCACCCCTTCCCCCACCCCTTCCCCCACCCCTTCCCGACATCCCCCGCCCCTTCCCCTCACATTCCCCCGTTCCCCCCCCCAGCCCCCTGTGTCTCTGGGTGCTGCCTGCCCCTGTCGATGTGCCGCGGTGTACCTGTACACTTGTTGACACCGCGATGGTGCCGTCCCTGGGGGATGGTCAGGGTACAGGCGAAGTCATCCTCCCAGAACTCGGCAAACCAGATGTTCCTGCGGTTATTCTGCAGCGTCCGGCTGGTGAAGTACTCGTCAAAACCTGCCCAGGAGACCAGAGGGACGGACATTACCACCCACACTCCCAGAGGGACGGACATTACCACCCACACTCCCAGAGGGACGGACATTACCACCACCACCAGGGGGACGGACATTACCACCCACACTCCCAGAGGGACAGACATTACCACCACCACTCCCAGAGGGACAGACATTACCACCACCACCAGGGGGACAGACATTACCACCACCACCAGGGGGACGGACATTACCACCACCACTCCCAGAGGGACAGACATTACCACCACCACTCCCAGAGGGACAGACATTACCACCACCACCAGGGGGACGGACATGACCACCCACACTCCCAGAGGGACGGACATTACCACCCACACTCCCAGAGGGACGGACATTACCACCACCACCAGGGGGACGGACATTACCACCCACACTCCCAGAGGGACGGACATTACCACCCACACTCCCAGAGGGACGGACATTACCACCACCACCAGGGGGACGGACATTACCACCCACACTCCCAGAGGGACGGACATTACCACCCACACTCCCAGAGGGACGGACATTACCACCACCACCAGGGGGACGGACATTACCACCCACACTCCCAGAGGGACGGACATTACCACCCACCCCCCCAGAGGGACGGACATTACCACCACCACTCCCAGAGGGACGGACATTACCACCACCACCAGGGGGACGGACATTACCACCCACACTCCCAGAGGGACAGACATTACCACCACCACTCCCAGAGGGACAGACATTACCACCACCACCAGGGGGACGGACATTACCACCACCACCAGGGGGACGGACATTACCACCCACACTCCCAGAGGGACAGACATTACCACCACCACCAGGGGGACGGACATTACCACCACCACCAGGGGGACGGACATTACCACCCACCCCCCCAGAGGGACGGACATTACCACCACCACCAGGGGGACGGACATTACCACCACCACCAGGGGGACGGACATTACCACCCACACTCCCAGGGGGACGGACATTACCACCCACACTCCCAGAGGGACGGACATTACCACCACCACTCCCAGAGGGACAGACATTACCACCACCACTCCCAGAGGGACAGACATTACCACCACCACCAGGGGGACGGACATTACCACCCACACTCCCAGAGGGACGGACATTACCACCACCACCAGGGGGACGGACATTACCACCGCGGGGGAGAGAGAGAGGGATGGACATTACCACCGCGGGGAGAGAGAGAGAGAGGGACGGACATTACCACCGCGGGAGAGAGAGAGAGGGACGGACATTACCACCGCGGGGGGGAGAGAGAGAGGGACGGACATTACCACCGCGGGGGAGAGAGAGAGAGGGACGGACATTACCACCGCGGGGGGGAGAGAGAGAGGGACGGACATTACCACCGCGGGAGAGAGAGAGAGGGACGGACATTACCACCGCGGGGGGGAGAGAGAGAGGGACGGACATTACCACCGCGGGGGGGGGGATGGGGGGGGATGGACAATACCACCTCCCCCCAGAGGGACGGACATTACCACCCACACCCCCAGAGGGACGGACATTACCACCACCACCAGGGGGACGGACATTACCACCCACACTCCCAGAGGGACGGACATTACCACCACCACCAGGGGGACAGACATTACCACCCACACTCCCAGGGGGACGGACATTACCACCACCACCAGGGGGACGGACATTACCACCCACACTCCCAGAGGGACGGACATTACCACCACCACCAGGGGGACGGACATTACCACCGCGGGGGAGAGAGAGAGGGATGGACATTACCACCGCGGGGAGAGAGAGAGAGAGGGACGGACATTACCACCGCGGGAGAGAGAGAGAGGGACGGACATTACCACCGCGGGGGGGGAGAGAGAGAGGGACGGACATTACCACCGCGGGGGAGAGAGAGAGAGGGACGGACATTACCACCGCGGGGGGGAGAGAGAGAGGGACGGACATTACCACCGCGGGAGAGAGAGAGAGGGACGGACATTACCACCGCGGGGGGGAGAGAGAGAGGGACGGACATTACCACCGCGGGGGGGGAATGGGGGGGGATGGACAATACCACCTCCCCCCAGAGGGACGGACATTACCACCCACACCCCCAGAGGGACGGACATTACCACCTCCCCCCAGAGGGACGGACATTACCACCCACACCCCCAGAGGGACGGACATTACCACCCACACCCCCAGAGGGACGGACATTACCACCCACACCCCCAGAGGGATGGACATTACCACCTCCCCCCAGAGGGACGGACATTACCACCCACACTCCCAGAGGGATGGACATTACCACCCACACCCCAGAGGGACGGACATTACCACCCACACTCCCAGAGGGACGGACATTACCACCTCCCCCCAGAGGGATGGACATTACCACCCACAAACCCAGAGGGACGGACATTACCACCCACACCCCCAGAGGGACGGACATTACCACCCACACCCCCAGAGGGATGGACATTACCACCCACACCCCCAGAGGGACGGACATTACCACCCACACTCTCAGAGGGACGGACATTACCACCTCCCCCCAGAGGGATGGACATTACCACACACCCCCAGAGGGACGGACATTACCACCCACACCCCCAGAGGGACGGACGTTACCAACCTCCCCCCAGAGGGATGGACATTACCACCCACACCCCCAGAGGGACGGACATTACCACCTCCCCGCAGAGGGATGGACATTACCACCCACACCCCCAGAGGGATGGACATTACCACCCACACCCCCAGTGGGACGGACATTACCACGCACGCCCCCAGAGGGATGGACATTACCACCCACACCCCCAGAGGGATGCACATTACCACCCACACCCCCAGAGGGACGGACATTACACCTCCCCCCAGAGGGACGGACATTACCACCCACACCCCCAGAGGGATGGACTTTACCACCTCCCCCCCAGAGGGACGGACATTACCACCCACACTCCCCAGAGGGACGGACATTACCCAGAGACTCCCCTCACTAGCTGCCTGGCCTGCTCTGGGTTTCCCAGACCTGCCCAACAACCATGGACACTGTCAACACACCCTCCGCCCGGACTCTCACACCCCTCCGTCTGTCCCACTCTCGCTCCCTCCATCCGTTCATCTATTCCCACTCTCGCTCACCAAATGTCCCTCGCTCGACCTCCACCTGGCTCTCCATCCACCCACCTCACACTCTCGATAAATATCTCCCTCTCTCTCTCTCTCTCTCTCTCTCTCTCTCTCGATAACTATCTCCCTCTGTAACTCTCTCTCGCTCTCGTAAACTATCTCCCTCTGTAACTCCCTCTCTCGATAACTACCTCCCTCTGCAACTCTCTCTCTCGATAACTATCTCCCTCTCTAACTCTCTTTCTCTCTCGATGACTACCTCCCTCTGTAACTCTCTCTCATTCGATAAATATCCCCCTTTGTAACCCTCTCTCTCTCTCTCGATAACGATCTCCCTCTGTAACTCTCTCTCTCGATAACTATCTCCCTCTGAAACTCTCTCTCTCTCGATAACTATCTCCCTCTGTAACTCTCTCTCTCGATAACTATCTCCCTCTGAAACTCTCTCTCTCTCGATAACTATCTCCCTCTCTAACTCTCTCTCTCGATAACTATCTCCCTCTGAAACTCTCTCTCTCTCGATAACTATCTCCCTCTGTAACTCTCTCTCTCTCGATAACTATCTCCCTCTGTAACTCTCTCTCTCTCTCGATAACTATCTCCCTCTGTAACTCTCTCTCTCGATAACTCTCTCCCTCTGTAACTCTCTCTCTCTCGATAACTATCTCCCTCTGTAACTCTCTCTCGATAACTAGCTCCCTCTGTAACTCTCTCTCTCTCAATAACTATCTCCCTCTGTAACTCTCTCTCTCGATAACTATCTCCCTCAGTAACACTCTCTCTCTCGATAACTATCTCCCTCTGTAACTCTCTCTCTCTCGATAACTATCTTCCTCTGTAACTCTCTCTCTCTCGATAACTATCTCCCTCTGTAACTCTCTCTCTCTCACAATAACTAGCTCCCTCTGTAACTCTCTCTCTCTCGATAACTATCTCCCTCTGTAACTCTCTCTCGCGATAACTACCACTCTCTGTAACTCTCTCTCACTCTCTCGATAACTATCTCCCTCTGAAACTCTGTCTCCCTCGATTACAACCCCCCTCGGTAACTCCCTCTCTCTCTCGATAACTATCTCCCTCTGTAAATCCATCTCTCGATAACTATCTCCCTCGGTAACAGTCTCTCTCTCGATAACTATCACCCTCTGTAACTCTCTCACTCTCTTGATAACTATCTCCCTCTGTAACTCTCTCTCACTCACTCCACAACTATCTCCCTCTGTAACTCCCTCTCTCGATAACTATCTCCCTCGGTAACAGTCTCTCGATAACTAGCTCCCTCTGTAACTCTCTCTCTCTTTCCTTCGATAACTAGCTCCCTCTGTAACTCTCTCTCTCTCGATAACTGCCTCCCTCTGTAACTCTCTCTCTCTCGATAACTATCTCCCTCTGTAACTCTCTCTCTCTCAATAACTAGCTCCCTCTGTAACTCTCTCTCTCTCGATAACTACCTCCCTCTGTATATCTCTCTCTCTCTCTCTTGATAACTATCTCCCTCTGTAACTCTCTCTCTCTCAATAACTAGCTCCCTCTGTAACTCCCTCTCTCTCACGGTGGCACAGTGGTTAGCACTGCTGCCTCACAGCGCCTGTAGACCCGGGTTCAATTCCCGACTCAGGCGACTGACTGTGTGGAGTTTGCACGTTCTCCCGTGTCTGCGTGGGTCCCCTCCGGGTGCTCCGGTTTCCTCCCACAGTCACAAAGATGTGCGGGTCAGGGTGGATTGGCCAAGCTAAATTGCCCATAGTGTTAGGTAAGGGGTAAATGTAGGGGTATGAGTGGGTTGCGCTTCGGCGGGTCGGTGTGGACTTGTTGGGCCGAAGGGCCTGTTTCCACACTGTAAGTATAGTCTAAAAAAAAACTATCTCCATCTGTAACTCTCTCTCTCGATATCTCTCTCTCTCTCTCTCTCGATAACTATCTCCCTCTGTAACTCTCTCTCTCTCTCTCGATAACTATCTCCCTCTGTAACTCTCTCTCTCTCTCTCGATAACTATCTCCATCTGTAACTCTCTCTCTCGATATCTATCTCCCTCTGTAACTCTCTCTCTCTCTCTCTCTCGATAACTATCTCCATCTGTAACTCTCTCTCTCGATATCTATCTCCCTCTGTAACTCTCTCTCTCTCGATATCTATCTCCCTCTGTAACTCTCTCTCTCTCAATAACTATTTCCCTCTTTAACTCTCTCTTTCTCTCGATAACTATTTCCCTCTGTAACTCTCTCTCTCTCTCTCTCTCTCGATAACTATCTCCCTCTGTAACTCTCTCTCTCGATAACTATCTCCCTCTGGAACACTCCCTCTCTCTCTCGATAACTATCTCCCTCTGTAACTCTCTCGATAACTATGTCCCTCTGTAACTCTCTCTCTCTCGATAACTATGTCCCTCTGTAACTCTCTCTCTCTCGATAACTGTCTCCCTCTGTAACTCTCTCTCTCTCGATTACTACGCCCCTCTGTAACTCTCTCTCTCTCTCTCGATAACTATCTCCCTCTGTAACTCTCTCTCTCTCTCGATAACTATCTCCCTCTGAAACTCTCTCTCTCGATTACTACCCCCCTCTGTAAATCTCTCTCTCTCTCTCTCGATAACTATCTCCCTATGTAACCTTCTCTCTCGATAACTATCTCCCTCAGTAACTCTCTCTCTCTCTCGATAACTATCTCCCTCTGTAACTCTCTCTCTCAATAACTATCTCCCTCTCTAACTCTCTCACTCACGATTACTACCCCCCTCTGTAACTCTCTCTCTCTCTCCCTCGATAACTATTTACCTCTGTAACTAACTCTCTCTCGATAACTAGCTCCCTCTGTAACTCTCTCTCTCTCGATAACTATCTCCCTCTGTAACTCTCTGTCTCTCGATAACTATCTTCCTCTGTAACTCTCTCTCCCTCTCTCTCTCGATAACTATCTCCCTCTGTAACTCTCTCTCTCTCTCGATAACTGTCTCCCTCTGAAACTCTCTCTCTCGATAACTATCTCCCTCTGTAACTCTCTCTCTCTCGATAACTATCTCTCTTTGTAACTCCCTCTCTCTCTCGATAACTATCTCCATCTGTAACTCTCTCTCTCGATAACTAGCTCCCTCTGTAACTCTCACACTCTCGATATCTATCTCCCTCTGTAACTCTCTCTCTCTCTCAATAACTATTTCCCTTTAACTCTCTCTTTCTCTCGATAACTATTTCTCTCTGTAACTCTCTCTCTCTCTCTCTCTCGATAACTATCTCCCTCTGTAACTCTCTCTCTCGATAACTATCTCCCTCTGGAACTCTCTCTGTCTCTCGATAACTATCTTCCTCTGTAAGTCTCTCTCTCTCGATAACTATCTCCCTCTGTAACTCTCTCTCTCGATAACTATCTCCCTCTGTAACTTTCTCTCTCTCTCGATAACTATCTCCCTCTGTAACTCTCTCTCTCTCTCTCTGGGTAACTAGCTCCCTCTGTAACTCTCTCACACTCTCGATATCTATCTCCCTCTGTAACTCTCTCTCTCTCTCTCAATAACTATTTCCCTTTTACTCTCTCTTTCTCTCGATAACTATTTCTCTCTGTAACTCTCTCTCTCTCTCTCTCTCGATAACTATCTCCCTCTGGAACTCTATCTCTCTCGATAACTATCTCTCTCTCTTTCTCTCTCGATAACTAGCTCCCTCTGTAACTCTCTCTCTCTCTCGATAACTATCTCCCTCTGTAACTCTCTCTCTCTCTCGATAACTATCTCTCTTTGTAACTCCCTCTCTCTCTCTCGATAACTATCTCCATCTGTAACTCTCTCTCTCGATAACTAGCTCCCTCTGTAACTCTCTCTCTCTCGATAACTATCTCTCTCTTGTTAACTCCCTCTCTCTCTCGATAACTATCTCCCTCTGTAACTCTCTCTCTCGATAACTATCTCCCTCTGTAACTCTCTCTCTCTGGGTAACTAGCTCCCTCTGTACCCCTCTCACACTCTCGATATCTATCTCCCTCTGTAACTCTCTCTCTCTCTGTCGATAACTATCTCTCCCTCTGTAACTTTCTCTCTCGATAACTATCTCCCTCTGTAACTCTCTCACTCTCTCAATAACTCTCTCCCTCTGCAACTCGCTCTCTCTCGATAACTATCTCCCTCTGTAACACTCTCTCACTCACTCCACAACTATCTCCCTCTGTAACTCCCTCTCTCGATAACTATCTCCCTCTGTAACTCCCTCTCTCGATAACTATCTCCCTCGGTAACAGTCTCTCAATAACTATCTCCCTCTGTAACTCTCTCTCTCGATAACTATCTCCCTCTGTAACTCTCTCTCTCTCTCTCTCGATAACTATCTCCCTCTGTAACTCTCTCTCTCTCGGTAACTAGCTCCCTCTGTAACTCTCTCTCTCTCTCTCTCGATAACTATCTCCCTCTGTAACTCTCTCTCTCGATAACTGTCTCCCTCTGTAACTCACTCTCTCTCGGTAACTAGCTCCCTCTGTAACTCTCTCTCCCAATAACTATCTCCATCTGTAACTCTCTCTCTCTCTCTCTCGGTAACTAGCTCCCTCAGTAACACTCTCTCTGTCGATAACTATCTCCCTCTGAAACTCTCTCTCTCTCGATTACTACCCCCCTCTGTAACTCTCTCTCTCACGATAACTATCTCCCTCTGTAACTCTCTGTCTCTCGATAACTAGCTCCCGCTGTAACTCTCTCTCTCTCTCTCTCACGATAACTATCTCCCTCTGTAACTCTCTGTCTCTCGATAACTATCTTCCTCTGTAACTCTCTCTCTCTCGATAACTATCTCCCTCTGTAACTCTCTCTCTCTCGATAACTATCTCCCTCTGTAACTCACTCTCTCAATAACTACCTCTCTCTGTAACTCTCTCTCACTCTCTCGATAACTATCTCCTTCTGTAACTCTCTCTCGCTTTCGATAACTATCTCCCTCTGTAACTCTCTCTCTCAATAACTATCTCCCTCTCTAACTCTCTCACTCTCGATTACTACCCCCCCTGTAACTCTCTCTCTCGATAACTATCTACCTCTGTAACTCACTCTCTCTCGATAACTAGCTCCCTCTGTAACTCTCTCTCTCTCTGTCTCGATAACTATCTTCCTCTGTAACTCTCTGTCTCTCGATAACTATCTTCCTCTGTAACTCTCTCTCTCTCTCTCGATAACTATCTCCCTCTGTAACTCTCTCTCTCTCTCTCGATAACTAGCTCCCTCTGTAACTCTCTCTCTCTCTCGATAACTATCTCCCTCTGTAACTCTCTCTCTCGATAACTATCTCCCTCTGTAACTCTCTCTCTCTCTCGATAACTATCTCCCTCTGTAACTCTCTCTCTCTCTCTCTCGATAACTATCTCCCTCTGTAACTCTCTCTCTCGATAACTACCTCTCTCTGTAACTCTCTCTCACTCTCTCGATAACTATCTCCCTCTGTAACTATCTCTCTCAATAACTCTCTCCCTCTGCAACACGCTCTCTCTCGATAACTATCTCCCTCTGTAACTCTCTCTCACTCACTCCACAACTATCTCCCTCTGTAACTCCCTCTCTCGATAACTATCTCCCTCGGTAACAGTCTCTCAATAACTATCTCCCTCTGTAACTCTCTCTCTCTCTCTGGGTAACTATTTCCCTCTTTAACTCTCTCTTTCTTTCGATAACTAGCTCCCTCTGTAACTCTCTCTCTCGATAACTATCTCCCTCTGTAACACTCTCTCTCTCTCTCGATAACTAGCTCCCTCTGCAACTCTCTCTCTCGATAACTATCTCCCTCGGTAACAGTCTCTCAATAACTATCTCCCTCTGTAACTCTCTCTCTCTCTCTGGGTAACTATTTCCCTCTTTAACTCTCTCTTTCTTTCGATAACTAGCTCCCTCTGTAACTCTCTCTCTCGATAACTATCTCCCTCTGTAACACTCTCTCTCTCTCTCGATAACTAGCTCCCTCTGCAACACTCTCTCTCTCGATAACTATCTCCCTCTGTAACACTCTCTCTCTCTCGATAACTATCTCCTTCTGTAACTCTCTCTCTCTCTCGATAACTGTCTCCCTCTGTAACTCTCTCTCTCTCTCGATAACTATCTCCCTCTGTAACTCTCTCTCTCTCTCTCGATAACTATCTCCATCTGTAACTCTCTCTCTCTGGGTAACTAGCTCCCTCTGTAACTCTCGCACTCTCGATATCTATCTCCCTCTGTAACTCTCTCTCTCTCTCAATAACTATTTCCCTTTAACTCTCTCTTTCTCTCGATAACTATTTCTCTCTGTAACTCTCTCTCTCTCTCGATAACTATGTCCCTCTGTGACTCTCTCTCTCGATTACTACCCCCCTCTGTAACTCTCTCTCTCTCTCCCTCGATAACTATCTACCTGTGTAACTCACTTCTCTCGATAACTAGCTCCCTCTGTAACTCTCTCTCCCTCTCTCTCTCGATAACTATCTCCCTCTGTAACTCTCTCTCTCTCTCGATAACTGTCTCCCTCTGAAACTCTCTCTCTCGATAACTATCTCCCTCTGTAACTCTCTCTCTCTCTCGATAACTATCTCTCTTTGTAACTCCCTCTCTCTCTCGATAACTATCTCCCTCTGTAACTCTCTCTCTCTCTCTCTGGGTAACTAGCTCCCTCTGTAACTCTCACACTCTCGATATCTATCTCCCTCTGTAACTCTCTCTCTCTCTCAATAACTATTTCCCTTTAACTCTCTCTTTCTCTCGATAACTATTTCTCTCTGTAACTCTCTCTCTCTCTCTCTCTCGATAACTATGTCCCTCTGTAACTCTCTCTCTCGATAACTATCTCCCTCTGGAACTCTCTCTCTCTCTCGATAACTATCTCCCTCGGTAACTCAATGTCTCTCTCTAACTATCTCCCTCTGTAACTCTCTCTCTCTCGATAACTATCTCCCTCTGTAACTCTCTCTCTCGATAACTATCTCCCTCTGGAACTCTCTCTCTCTCTCGATAACTATCTTCCTCTGTCTCTCTCTCTCTCTCCATAACTAGCTCCCTCTGTAACTCTCACACTCTCGATATCTATCTCCCTCTGTAACTCTCTCTCTCTCTCTCAATAACTATTTCCCTTTAACTCTCTCTTTCTCTCGATAACTATTTCTCTCTGTAACTCTCTCTCTCTCTCTCTCTCTCGATAACTATCTCCCTCTGTAACTCTCTCTCTCGATAACTATCTCCCTCTGGAACTCTCTCTCTCTCTCGATAACTATCTTCCTCTGTAACTCTCTCTCTCTCGATAACTATCTCCCTCTGTAACTTTCTCTCTCTCTCGATAACTATCTCCCTCTGTAACTTTCTCTCTCTCTCGATAACTATCTCCCTCTGTAACTCTCTCTCTCTCTCTCTGGGTAACTAGCTCCCTCTGTAACTCTCTCACACTCTCGATATCTATCTCCCTCTGTAACTCTCTCTCTCTCTCGATAACTGTCTCCCTCTGAAACTCTCTCTCTCGATAACTATCTCCCTCTGTAACTCTCTCTCTCTCTCGATAACTATCTCTCTTTGTAACTCCCTCTCTCTCTCGATAACTATCTCCCTCTGTAACTCTCTCTCTCTCTGGGTAACTAGCTCCCTCTGTAACTCTCACACTCTCGATATCTATCTCCCTCTGTAACTCTCTCTCTCTCTCAATAACTATTTCCCTTTAACTCTCTCTTTCTCTCGATAACTATTTCTCTCTGTAACTCTCTCTCTCTCTCTCTCTCGATAACTATGTCCCTCTGTAACTCTCTCTCTCGATAACTATCTCCCTCTGGAACTCTCTCTCTCTCTCGATAACTATCTCCCTCGGTAACTCAATGTCTCTCTCTAACTATCTCCCTCTGTAACTCTCTCTCTCTCGATAACTATCTCCCTCTGTAACTCTCTCTCTCGATAACTATCTCCCTCTGGAACTCTCTCTCTCTCTCGATAACTATCTTCCTCTGTAACTCTCTCTCTCGATAACTAGCTCCCTCTGTAACTCTCACACTCTCGATATCTATCTCCCTCTGTAACTCTCTCTCTCTCTCTCAATAACTATTTCCCTTTAACTCTCTCTTTCTCTCGATAACTATTTCTCTCTGTAACTCTCTCTCTCTCTCTCGATAACTATCTCCCTCTGTAACTCTCTCTCTCGATAACTATCTCCCTCTGTAACTCTCTCTCTCTCTCGATAACTATCTTCCTCTGTAACTCTCTCTCTCTCGATAACTATCTCCCTCTGTAACTTTCTCTCTCTCTCGATAACTATCTCCCTCTGTAACTTTCTCTCTCTCTCGATAACTATCTCCCTCTGTAACTCTCTCTCTCTCTCTCTGGGTAACTAGCTCCCTCTGTAACTCTCTCACACTCTCGATATCTATCTCCCTCTGTAACTCTCTCTCTCTCTCTCAATAACTATTTCCCTTTAACTCTCTCTTTCTCTCGATAACTATTTCTCTCTGTAACTCTCTCTCTCTCTCTCTCTCGATAACTATGTCCCTCTGTAACTCTCTCTCTCGATAACTATCTCCCTCTGGAACTCTCTCTCTCTCCCTCAATAACTATTTCCCTTTAACTCTCTCTTTCTCTCGATAACTATTTCTCTCTGTAACTCTCTCTCTCTCTCTCTCTCTCGATAACTATCTCCCTCTGTAACTCTCTCTCTCGATAACTATCTCCCTCTGGAACTCTCTCTCTCTCTCGATAACTATCTTCCTCTGTAACTCTCTCTCTCTCGATAACTAGCTCCCTCTGTAACTTTCTCTCTCTCTCGATAACTATCTCCCTCTGTAACTTTCTCTCTCTCTCGATAACTATCTCCCTCTGTAACTCTCTCTCTCTCTCTCTGGGTAACTAGCTCCCTCTGTAACTCTCTCACACTCTCGATATCTATCTCCCTCTGTAACTCTCTCTCTCTCTCTCAATAACTATTTCCCTTTTACTCTCTCTTTCTCTCGATAACTATTTCTCTCTGTAACTCTCTCTCTCTCTCTCTCTCGATAACTATCTCCCTCTGGAACTCTATCTCTCTCGATAACTATCTCTCTCTCTCTCTCTCTCGATAACTAGCCTCCTCTGTAACTCTCACACTCTCGATATCTATCTCCCTCTGTAACTCTCTCTCTCTCTCAATAACTATTTCCCTTTAACTCTCTCTTTCTCTCGATAACTATTTCTCTCTGTAACTCTCTCTCTCTCTCTCTCGATAACTATGTCCCTCTGTAACTGTCTCTCTCGATAACTATCTCCCTCTGGAACTCTCTCTCTCTCTCGATAACTATCTCCCTCTGGAACTCAATGTCTCTCTCTAACTATCTCCCTCTGTAACTCTCTCTCTCTCGATAACTATCTCCCTCTGTAACTCTCTCTCTCGATAACTATCTCCCTCTGGAACTCTCTCTCTCTCTCGATAACTATCTTCCTCTGGAACTCTCTCTCTCTCTCTCTGGGTAACTAGCTCCCTCTGTAACTCTCTCTCTCTCGATAACTACCTCCCTCAGTAACACTCTCTCTGTCGATAACTATCTCCATCTGTAACTCTCTCTCTC
Organism: Hemiscyllium ocellatum; assembly: GCF_020745735.1. Classification (NCBI taxonomy): domain Eukaryota; kingdom Metazoa; phylum Chordata; class Chondrichthyes; order Orectolobiformes; family Hemiscylliidae; genus Hemiscyllium; species Hemiscyllium ocellatum. The sequence continues at coordinate 72,199 of NW_026869178.1, read as the reverse complement.
GATAACTATCTCCCTCTGTAACTCTCTCCCTCTCTCTCTCGATAACTGTCTCCCTCTGAAACTCTCTCTCGCTTACTACCCCCTCTGTAACCCTCTCTCTCTCTCTCGATAACTATCTCCCTCTGTAACTCTCTCTCTCTCTCGATAACTATCTCTCTTTGTAACTCCCTCTCTCTCTCTCGATAACAATCTCCCTCTGTAACTTTCTCTCTCTCTCGATAACTATCTCCCTCTGTAACTTTCTCTCTCTCTCGATAACTATCTCCCTCTGTAACTCTCTCTCTCTCTCTCTGGGTAACTAGCTCCCTCTGTAACTCTCTCACACTCTCGATATCTATCTCCCTCTGTAACTCTCTCTCTCTCTCTCAATAACTATTTCGCTTTTACTCTCTCTTTCTCTCGATAACTATTTCTCTCTGTAACTCTCTCTCTCTCTCTCTCTCGATAACTATGTCCCTCTGTAACTCTCTCTCTCGATAACTATCTCCCTCTGTAACTCTCTCTCTCTCTCGATAACTATCTCCCTCTGGAACTCTCTCTCTCTCTCGATAACTATCTCTCTTTGTAACTCCCTCTCTCTCTCGATAACTATCTCCATCTGTAACTCTCTCTCTCTCTCTCTCTGGGTAACTAGCTCCCTCTGTAACTCTCACACTCTCGATATCTATCTCCCTCTGTAACTCTCTCTCTCTCTCAATAACTATTTCCCATTAACTCTCTCTTTCTCTCGATAACTATTTCTCTCTGTAACTCTCTCTCTCTCTCTCTCTCGATAACTATGTCCCTCCGTAACTCTCTCTCTCGATAACTATCTCCCTCTGGAACTCTCTCTCTCTCTCGATAACTATCTTCCTCTGTAACTCTCTCTCTCTCTCGATAACTATCTCCCTTTGTAACTCTCTCTCGATAACTATCTCCCTCTGTAACTCTCTCTCTCAATAACTAGCTCCCTCTGTAACTCTCTCTCTCTCTCTCGATAACTGTCTCCCTCTGAAACTCTCTCTCTCTCGCTTACTACCCCCCTCTGTAACCCTCTCTCTCTCTCTCGATAACTATCTCCTTCTGTAACTTTCTCTCTCTCTCGATAACTATCTCCCTCTGTAACTCTCTCTCTCTCTCTCTGGGTAACTAGCTCCCTCTGTAACTCTCTCACACTCTCGATATCTATCTCCCTCTGTAACTCTCTCTCTCTCTCTCAATAACTATTTCCCTTTTACTCTCTCTTTCTCTCGATAACTATTTCTCTCTGTAACTCTCTCTCTCTCTCTCTCTCGATAACTATCTCCCTCTGGAACTCTATCTCTCTCGATAACTATCTCTCTCTCTCTCTCGATAACTAGCTCCCTCTGTAACTCTCTCTCTCTCTCTCTCTCCCGATAACTATCTCCCTCTGAAACTCACTCTCTCTCGATAACTAGCTCCCTCTGTAACTCTCTCTCTCTCGATAACTATCTCTCTCTTGTTAACTCCCTCTCTCTCTCGATAACTATCTCCCTCTGTAACTCTCTCTCTCGATAACTATCTCCCACTCTAACTCTCTCTCTCGATAACTATCTCCCTCTGTAACTCTCTCTCTCTGGGTAACTAGCTCCCTCTGTACCCCTCTCACACTCTCGATATCTATCTCCCTCTGTAACTCTCTCTCTCTCTGTCGATAACTATCTCTCCCTCTGTAACTTTCTCTCTCGATAACTATCTCCCTCTGTAACTCTCTCACTCTCTCAATAACTCTCTCCCTCTGCAACTCGCTCTCTCTCGATAACTATCTCCCTCTGTAACACTCTCTCACTCACTCCACAACTATCTCCCTCTGTAACTCCCTCTCTCGATAACTATCTCCCTCTGTAACTCCCTCTCTCGATAACTATCTCCCTCGGTAACAGTCTCTCAATAACTATCTCCCTCTGTAACTCTCTCTCTCGATAACTATCTCCCTCTGTAACTCTCTCTCTCTCTCTCGATAACTATCTCCCTCTGTAACTCTCTCTCTCTGGGTAACTAGCTCCCTCTGTAACTCTCTCTCTCTCTCTCTCGATAACTATCTCCCTCTGTAACTCTCTCTCTCGATAACTATCTCCCTCTGTAACTCTCTCACTCTCTCAATAACTCTCTCCCTCTGCAACTCGCTCTCTCTCGATAACTATCTCCCTCTGTAACACTCTCTCACTCACTCCACAACTATCTCCCTCTGTAACTCCCTCTCTCGATAACTATCTCCCTCTGTAACTCCCTCTCTCGATAACTATCTCCCTCGGTAACAGTCTCTCAATAACTATCTCCCTCTGTAACTCTCTCTCTCGATAACTATCTCCCTCTGTAACTCTCTCTCTCTCTCTCTCGATAACTATCTCCCTCTGTAACTCTCTCTCTCTGGGTAACTAGCTCCCTCTGTAACTCTCTCTCCCAATAACTATCTCCATCTGTAACTCTCTCTCTCTCGGTAGCTAGCTCCCTCTGTAACTCTCTCTCTCTCTCGATAACTATCTCCCTCTGTAACTCTCTCTCTCGATATCTATCTCCCTCTGTAACTCTCTCTCTCGATAACTAGCTCCCTCTGTAACTCTCTCTCTCTCGATAACTATGTCCCTCTGTAACTATCTCTCCCAATAACTATCTCCATCTGTAACTCTCTCTCTCTCTCTCTCGATAACTACCTCCCTCAGTAACACTCTCTCTGTCGATAACTATCTCCCTCTGTAACACTCTCTCTCTCGATAACTATCTCCCTCTGTAACTCTCTCTCTCTCGATAACTACCTCCCTCTGTAACTCTCTCTCTCTCTCGATAACTGTCTCCCTCTGTAACTCTCTCTCTCTCTCGATAACTATCTCCCTCTGTAACTCTCTCTCTCTCTCGATAACTATCTCCCTCTGTAACTCTCTCTCTCTCTCTCTCGATAACTATCTCTCTTTGTAACTCCCTCCCTCTCTCGATAACTATCTCCCTCTGTAACTCTCTCTCTCTCTCTCTGGGTAACTAGCTCCCTCTGTAACTCTCTCACACTCTCGATATCTATCTCCCTCTGTAACTCTCTCTCTCTCTCGATAACTATTTCCCTTTAACTCTCTCTTTCTCTCGATAACTATTTCTCTCTGTAACTCTCTCTCTCTCTCTCTCGATAACTATGCCCCTCTGTGACTCTCTCTCTCGATAACTATCTCCCTCTGGAACTCTCTCTCTCTCTCGATAACTATCTTCCTCTGTAACTCTCTCTCTCTCGATAACTATCTCCCTCTGTAACTCTCTCTCTCAATAACTAGCTCCCTCTGTAACTCTCTCTCTCTCTCTCGATAACTATCTCCCTCTGTAACTCTCTCTCTCTCGATAACTATCTTCCTCTGAAACTCTCTCTCTCGATAAGTATCTCCCTCTGTAACTCTCTCTCTCTCGATAACAATCTCCCTCTATAACTCTCTCTCTCTCTGTCTCTCGATAACTATCTCCCTCTGTAACTCTCTCTCTCTCGATAACTATCTCACTCTGTAACTCTCTCTCTCTCTCGATAACTACCCCCCTCTGTAACTCTCTCTCTCTCTGTCTCTCGATAACTATCTCCCTCTGTAACTCTCTCTCTCGATAACTATCTCACTCTGTAACTCTCTCTCTCTCTCGATAACTACCTCTCTCTGTAACTCTCTCTCACTCTCGATAACTATCTCTCTTTGTAACTCCCTCTCTCTCTCGATAACTGTCTCCCTCTGAAACTCTCTCTCGCTTACTACCCCCCTCTGTAACCCTCTCTCTCTCTCTCGATAACTATCTCCCTCTGTAACTCTCTCTCTCTCTCGATAACTATCTCTCTTTGTAACTCCCTCTCTCTCTCTCGATAACTATCTCCATCTGTAACTCTCTCTCTCGATAACTAGCTCCCTCTGTAACTCTCTCACACTCTCGATATCTATCTCCCTCTGTAACTCTCTCTCTCTCTCAATAACTATTTCGCTTTTACTCTCTCTTTCTCTCGATAACTATTTCTCTCTGTAACTCTCTCTCTCTCTCTCTCGATAACTATCTCCCTCTGTAACTCTCTCTCTCTCTCGATAACTATCTCCCTCTGGAACTCTCTCTCTCTCTCGATAACTATCTCCCTCTGGAACTCTCTCTCTCTCTCGATAACTATCTCTCTTTGTAACTCCCTCTCTCTCTCGATAACTATCTCCATCTGTAACTCTCTCTCTCTCTCTCTGGGTAACTAGCTCCCTCTGTAACTCTCACACTCTCGATATCTATCTCCCTCTGTAACTCTCTCTCTCTCTCAATAACTATTTCCCTTTAACTCTCTCTTTCTCTCGATAACTATTTCTCTCTGTAACTCTCTCTCTCTCTCTCTCGATAACTATCTCCCTCTGGAACTCTCTCTCTCTCTCGATAACTATCTTCCTCTGTAACTCTCTCTCTCAATAACTAGCTCCCTCTGTAACTCTCTCTCTCTCTCTCTCGATAACTATCTCCCTCTGTAACTCTCTCTCTCTCTCTCAATAACTATTTCCCTTTTACTCTCTCTTTCTCTCGATAACTATTTCTCTCTGTAACTCTCTCTCTCTCTCTCTCGATAACTATGTCCCTCTGTAACTCTCTCTCTCGATAACTATGTCCCTCTGTAACTCTCTCTCTCTCTCGATAACTATCTCCCTCTGTAACTCTCTCTCTCTCGATAACTATCTCCCTCTGAAACTCTCTCTCTCTCGATTACTACCCCCCTCTGTAACTCTCTCTCTCTCTCTCTCGATAACTATCTCCCTCTGTAACTCTCTCTCTCTCGATAACTATCTTCCTCTGAAACTCTCTCTCTCGATAACTATCTCCTTCTGTAACTCTCTCTCACTCTCTCGATAACTATCTCCCTCTGAAACTCTCTCTCTCTCGATTACTACCCTCCTCTGTAACTCTCTCTCTCTCTGTCTCTCGATAACTATCTCCCTCTGTAACTCTCTCTCTCTCGATAACTATCTCACTCTGTAACTCTCTCTCTCTCTCGATAACTACCTCTCTCTGTAACTCTCTCTCACTCTCTCGATAACTATCTCCCTCTGTAACTCTCTCTCTCTCGATAACTATCTCCCTCTGTAACTCTCTCTCTCTCTCGATAACTACCTCTCTCTGTAACTCTCTCTCACTCTCTCGATAACTATCTCCCTCTGTAACTCTCTCTCTCTCTGTCTCTCGATAACTATCTCCCTCTGTAACTCTCTCTCTCTCTCGATAACTATCTCACTCTGTAACTCTCTCTCTCTCTCGATAACTACCTCTCTCTGTAACTCTCTCTCACACTCGATAACTATCTCTCTTTGTAACTCCCTCTCTCTCTCGATAACTATCTCCCTCTGAAACTCTCTCTCGCTTACTACCCCCCTCTGTAACCCTCTCTCTCTCTCTCGATAACTATCTCCCTCTGAAACTCTCTCTCGCTTACTACCCCCCTCTGTAACCCTCTCTCTCTCTCTCGATAACTATCTCCCTCTGTAACTCTCTCTCGCTTACTACCCCCCTCTGTAACCCTCTCTCTCTCTCTCGATAACTATCTCCATCTGTAACTCTCTCTCTCGATAACTATCTCCCTCTGTAACTCTCTCTCTCTCTCTCTGGGTAACTAGCTCCCTCTGTAACTCTCACACTCTCGATATCTATCTCCCTCTGTAACTCTCTCTCTCTCTCTCAATAACTATTTCCCTTTAACTCTCTCTTTCTCTCGATAACTATTTCTCTCTGTAACTCTCTCTCTCTCTCTCTCGATAACTATCTCCCTCTGTAACTCTCTCTCTCGATAACTATCTCCCTCTGGAACTCTCTCTCTCTCTCGATAACTATCTTCCTCCGTAACTCTCTCTCTCTCTCGATAACTACCTCTCTCTGTAACTCTCTCTCACTCTCTCGATAACTATCTCCCTCTGTAACTCTCTCTCTCTCGATAACTATCTCCCTCTGTAACTCTCTCTCTCTCTGTCTCTCGATAACTATCTCCCTCTGTAACTCTCTCTCTCTCTCGATAACTATCTCACTCTGTAACTCTCTCTCTCTCTCGATAACTACCTCTCTCTGTAACTCTCTCTCACTCACGATAACTATCTCTCTTTGTAACTCCCTCTCTCTCTCGATAACTGTCTCCCTCTGAAACTCTCTCTCGCTTACTACCCCCCTCTGTAACCCTCTCTCTCTCTCTCGATAACTATCTCCCTCTGTAACTCTCTCTCCCTCTCGATAACTATCTCTCTTTGTAACTCCCTCTCTCTCTCTCGATAACTATCTCCATCTGTAACTCTCTCTCTCGATAACTATCTCCCTCTGTAACTCTCTCTCTCTCTCTCTCTCTCTGGGTAACTAGCTCCCTCTGTAACTCTCTCACACTCTCGATATCTATCTCCCTCTGTAACTCTCTCTCTCTCTCTCAATAACTATTTCCCTTTTACTCTCTCTTTCTCTCGATAACTATTTCTCTCTGTAACTCTCTCTCTCTCTCTCTCTCGATAACTATGTCCCTCTGTAACTCTCTCTCTCGATAACTATCTCCCTCTGTAACTCTCTCTCTCTCTCGATAACTATCTCCCTCTGGAACTCTCTCTCTCTCTCGATAACTATCTCCCTCTGTAACTCTCTCTCTCTCGATAACTATCTTCCTCTGAAACTCTCTCTCTCGATAACTATCTCCCTCTGTAACTCTCTCTCTCTCGATAACTATCTTCCTCTGAAACTCTCTCTCTCGATAACTATCTCCCTCTGTAACTCTCTCTCTCTCGATAACAATCTCCCACTGTAACTCCCTCTCTCTCTCTCGATAACTATCTCCCTCTGTAACTCTCTCTCTCTCTGTCTCTCAATAACTATCTCTCTCTGTAACTCTCTCTCTCTCGATAACTATCTCACTCTGTAACTCTCTCTCTCTCTCGATAACTATCTCCCTCTGTAACTCTCTCTCTCTGTCTCTCGATAACTATCTCCCTCTGTAACTCTCTCTCTCGATAACTATCTCACTCTGTAACTCTCTCTCTCTCTCGATAACTACCTCTCTCTGTAACTCTCTCTCACTCTCGATAACTATCTCTCTTTGTAACTCCCTCTCTCTCTCGATAACTGTCTCCCTCTGAAACTCTCTCTCGCTTACTACCCCCCTCTGTAACCCTCTCTCTCTCTCTCGATAACTATCTCCCTCTGTAACTCTCTCTCTCTCTCGATAACTATCTCTCTTTGTAACTCCCTCTCTCTCTCTCGATAACTATCTCCATCTGTAACTCTCTCTCTCGATAACTAGCTCCCTCTGTAACTCTCTCACACTCTCGATATCTATCTCCCTCTGTAACTCTCTCTCTCTCTCTCAATAACTATTTCCCTTTAACTCTCTCTTTCTCTCGATAACTATTTCTCTCTGTAACTCTCTCTCTCTCTCTCTCGATAACTATCTCCCTCTGTAACTCTCTCTCTCTCTCGATAACTATCTCCCTCTGGAACTCTCTCTCTCTCTCGATAACTATCTCCCTCTGGAACTCTCTCTCTCTCTCGATAACTATCTTCCTCTGTAACTCTCTCTCTCAATAACTAGCTCCCTCTGTAACTCTCTCTCTCTCTCTCTCGAGAACTATCTCCCTCTGTAACTCTCTCTCTCTCTCTCTGGGTAACTAGCTCCCTCTGTAACTCTCACACTCTCGATATCTATCTCCCTCTGTAACTCTCTCTCTCTCAATAACTATTTCCCTTTAACTCTCTCTTTCTCTCGATAACTATTTCTCTCTGTAACTCTCTCTCTCTCTCTCTCGATAACTATCTCCCTCTGGAACTCTCTCTCTCTCTCGATAACTATCTTCCTCTGTAACTCTCTCTCTCTCGATAACTATCTCCCTCTGTAACTCTCTCTCTCAATAACTAGCTCCCTCTGTAACTCTCTCTCTCTCTCTCTCGATAACTATCTCCCTCTGTAACTCTCTCTCTCTCTCTCAATAACTATTTCCCTTTTACTCTCTCTTTCTCTCGATAACTATTTCTCTCTGTAACTCTCTCTCTCTCTCTCTCGATAACTATGTCCCTCTGTAACTCTCTCTCTCGATAACTATCTCCCTCTGTAACTCTCTCTCTCTCTCGATAACTATCTCCCTCTGTAACTCTCTCTCTCTCGATAACTATCTCCCTCTGAAACTCTCTCTCTCTCGATTACTACCCCCATCTGTAACTCTCTCTCTCTCTGTCTCTCGATAACTATCTCCCTCTGTAACTCTCTCTCTCTCGATAACTATCTCACTCTGTACCTCTCTCTCTCTCTCGATAACTACCTCTCTCTGTAACTCTCTCTCACTCTCTCGATAACTATCTCCCTCTGTAACTCTCTCTCTCTCGATAACTATCTCCCTCTGTAACTCTCTCTCTCTCTCGATAACTACCTCTCTCTGTAACTCTCTCTCACTCTCTCGATAACTATCTCCCTCTGTAACTCTCTCTCTCTCGATAACTATCTCCCTCTGTAACTCTCTCTCTCTCTGTCTCTCGATAACTATCTCCCTCTGTAACTCTCTCTCTCTCTCGATAACTATCTCACTCTGTAACTCTCTCTCTCTCTCGATAACTACCTCTCTCTGTAACTCTCTCTCACTCACGATAACTATCTCTCTTTGTAACTCCCTCTCTCTCTCGATAACTGTCTCCCTCTGAAACTCTCTCTCGCTTACTACCCCCCTCTGTAACCCTCTCTCTCTCTCTCGATAACTATCTCCCTCTGTAACTCTCTCTCTCTCTCGATAACTATCTCTCTTTGTAACTCCCTCTCTCTCTCTCGATAACTATCTCCATCTGTAACTCTCTCTCTCGATAACTATCTCCCTCTGTAACTCTCTCTCTCTCTCTCTGGGTAACTAGCTCCCTCTGTAACTCTCTCACACTCTCGATATCTATCTCCCTCTGTAACTCTCTCTCTCTCTCTCTCTCAATAACTATTTCCCTTTTACTCTCTCTTTCTCTCGATAACTATTTCTCTCTGTAACTCTCTCTCTCTCTCTCTCTCGATAACTATGTCCCTCTGTAACTCTCTCTCTCGATAACTATCTCCCTCTGGAACTCTCTCTCTCTCTCGATAACTATCTCCCTCTGTAACTCTCTCTCTCTCTCGATAACTATCTCTCTTTGTAACTCCCTCTCTCTCTCGATAACTATCTCCATCTGTAACTCTCTCTCTCGATAACTATCTCCCTCTGTAACTCTCTCTCTCTCTCTCTCTGGGTAACTAGCTCCCTCTGTAACTCTCACACTCTCGATATCTATCTCCCTCTGTAACTCTCACTCTCTCTCAATAACTATTTCCCTTTAACTCTCTCTTTCTCTCGATAACTATTTCTCTCTGTAACTCTCTCTCTCTCTCGATAACTATGTCCCTCTGTGACTCTCTCTCTCGATAACTATCTCCCTCTGGAACTCTCGCTCTCTCTCGATAACTATCTTCCTCTGTAACTCTCTCTCTCAATAACTAGCTCCCTCTGTAACTCTCTCTCTCTCGATAACTATCTCCCTCTGTAACTCTCTCTCTCAATAACTAGCTCCCTCTGTAACTCTCTCTCTCTCTCTCTCGATAACTATCTCCCTCTGTAACTCTCTCTCTCTCGATATCTATCTTCCTCTGAAACTCTCTCTCTCGATAACTATCTCCTTCTGTAACTCTCTCTCTCTCGATAACTATCTCCCTCTGAAACTCTCTCTCTCTCGATTACTACCCTCCTCTGTAACTCTCTCTCTCTCTGTCTCTCGATAACTATCTCCCTCTGTAACTCTCTCTCTCTCGATAACTATCTCACTCTGTAACTCTCTCTCTCTCTCGATAACTACCTCTCTCTGTAACTCTCTCTCACTCTCTCGATAACTATCTCCCTCTGTAACTCTCTCTCTCTCGATAACTATCTCCCTCTGTAACTCTCTCTCTATCTCGATAACTACCTCTCTCTGTAACTCTCTCTCACTCTCTCGATAACTATCTCCCTCTGTAACTCTCTCTCTCTCTGTCTCTCAATAACTATCTCCCTCTGTAACTCTCTCTCTCTCTCGATAACTATCTCACTCTGTAACTCTCTCTCACACTCGATAACTATCTCTCTTTGTAACTCCCTCTCTCTCTCGATAACTATCTCCCTCTGAAACTCTCTCTCGCTTACTACCCCCCTCTGTAACCCTCTCTCTCTCTCTCGATAACTATCTCCCTCTGAAACTCTCTCTCGCTTACTACCCCCCTCTGTAACCCTCTCTCTCTCTCTCGATAACTATCTCCCTCTGTAACTCTCTCTCGCTTACTACCCCTCTCTGTAACCCTCTCTCTCTCTCTCGATAACTATCTCCATCTGTAACTCTCTCTCTCGATAACTATCTCCCTCTGTAACTCTCTCTCTCTCTCTCTGGGTAACTAGCTCCCTCTGTAACTCTCACACTCTCGATATCTATCTCCCTCTGTAACTCTCTCTCTCTCTCTCAATAACTATTTCCCTTTAACTCTCTCTTTCTCTCGATAACTATTTCTCTCTGTAACTCTCTCTCTCTCTCTCTCTCTCGATAACTATCTCCCTCTGTAACTCTCTCTCTCGATAACTATCTCCCTCTGGAACTCTCTCTCTCTCTCGATAACTATCTTCCTCTGTAACTCTCTCTCTCTCTCGATAACTATCTCTCTCTGTAACTCTCTCTCTCTCGATAACTATCTCCCTCTGTAACTCTCTCTCTCAATAACTAGCTCCCTCTGTAACTCTCTCTCTCTCTCTCTCGATAACTGTCTCCCTCTGAAACTCTCTCTCTCTCGCTTACTACCCCCCTCTGTAACCCTCTCTCTCTCTCTCGATAACTATCTCCCTCTGTAACTTTCTCTCTCTCTCGATAACTATCTCCCTCTGTAACTCTCTCTCTCTCGATAACTATCTCCCTCTGTAACTTTCTCTCTCTCTCGATAACTATCTTCCTCTGTAACTCTCTCACACTCTCGATATCTATCTCCCTCTGTAACTCTCTCTCTCTCTCTCAATAACTATTTCCCTTTTACTCTCTCTTTCTCTCGATAACTATTTCTCTCTGTAACTCTCTCTCTCTCTCTCTCTCGATAACTATCTCCCTCTGGAACTCTATCTCTCTCGATAACTATCTCTCTCTCTCTCTCTCTTGATAACTAGCTCCCTCTGTAACTCTCTCTCTCTCTCTCTCTCGATAACTATCTCCCTCTGAAACTCACTCTCTCTCGATAACTAGCTCCCTCTGTAACTCTCTCTCTCTCGATAACTATCTCTCTCTTGTTAACTCCCTCTCTCTCTCGATAACTGTCTCCCTCTGTAACTCTCTCTCTCTGGGTAACTAGCTCCCTCTGTACCCCTCTCACACTCTCGATATCTATCTCCCTCTGTAACTCTCTCTCTCTGTCGATAACTATCTCTCCCTCTGTAACTTTCTCTCTCGATAACTATCTCCCTCTGTAACTCTCTCTCTCGATAACTACCTCCCTCTGTAACTCTCTCTCGCTTTCGATAATTATCTCCCTCTGTAACTCTCTCTCTGTCGATAACTATCTCTCCCTCTGTAACTTTCTCTCTCGATAACTATCTCCCTCTGTAACTCTCTCTCTCTCTCAATAACTCTCTCCCTCTGCAACTTGCTCTCTCTCGATAACTATCTCCCTCTGTAACACTCTCTCACTCACTCCACAACTATCTCCCTCTGTAACTCCCTCTCTCGATAACTATCTCCCTCTGTAACTCCCTCTCTCGATAACTATCTCCCTCTGTAACAGTCTCTCAATAACTATCTCCCTCTGTAACTCTCTCTCTCGATAACTATCTCCCTCTGTAACTCTCTCTCTCTCTCGATAACTATCTCCCTCTGTAACTCTCTCTCTGGGTAACTAGCTCCCTCTGTAACTCTCTCTCTCTCTCAATAACTATCTCCCTCTGTAACTCTCTCTCTCTCTCTCTCGATAACTATCTCCCACTGTAACTCTCTCTCTCGATAACTAGCTCCCTCTGTAACTCTCTCTCTCTCTCTCTCGATAACTATCTCCCACTGTAACTCTCTCTCTCTCTCTCTCGATAACTATCTCCCACTGTAACTCTCTCTCTCGATAACTAGCTCCCTCTGTAACTCTCTCTCTCTCTCGATAACTATCTCCCACTGTAACTCTCTCTCTCTCTCTCTCGATAACTATCTCCCACTGTAACTCTCTCTCTCGATAACTATCTCCCTCTGTAACTCTCTCTCTCGATAACTATCTCCCTCTGGAACTCTCTCTCTCTCTCGATAACTATCTTCCTCTGTAACTCTCTCTCTCTCTCGATAACTATCTCCCTCTGTAACTCTCTCTCTCTCGATAACTATCTCCCTCTGTAACTCTCTCTCTCAATAACTAGCTCCCTCTGTAACTCTCTCTCTCTCTCTCTCGATAACTGTCTCCCTCTGAAACTCTCTCTCTCTCGCTTACTACCCCCCTCTGTAACCCTCTCTCTCTCTCTCGATAACTATCTCCCTCTGTAACTTTCTCTCTCTCTCGATAACTATCTCCCTCTGTAACTCTCTCTCTCTCGATAACTATCTTCATCTGTAACTTTCTCTCTCTCTCGATAACTATCTTCCTCTGTAACTCTCTCACACTCTCGATATCTATCTCCCTCTGTAACTCTCTCTCTCTCAATAACTATTTCCCTTTTACTCTCTCTTTCTCTCGATAACTATTTCTCTCTGTAACTCTCTCTCTCTCGATAACTATCTCCCTCTGGAACTCTATCTCTCTCGATAACTATCTCTCTCTCTCTCTCTCTCGATAACTAGCTCCCTCTGTAACTCTCTCTCTCTCTCTCTCTCGATAACTATCTCCCTCTGAAACTCACTCTCTCTCGATAACTAGCTCCCTCTGTAACTCTCTCTCTCTCGATAACTATCTCTCTCTTGTTAACTCCCTCTCTCTCTCGATAACTGTCTCCCTCTGTAACTCTCTCTCTCTGGGTAACTAGCTCCCTCTGTACCCCTCTCACACTCTCGATATCTATCTCCCTCTGTAACTCTCTCTCTCTGTCGATAACTATCTCTCCCTCTGTAACTTTCTCTCTCGATAACTATCTCCCTCTGTAACTCTCTCTCTCGATAACTACCTCCCTCTGTAACTCTCTCTCGCTTTCGATAATTATCTCCCTCTGTAACTCTCTCTCTGTCGATAACTATCTCTCCCTCTGTAACTTTCTCTCTCGATAACTATCTCCCTCTGTAACTCTCTCTCTCTCAATAACTCTCTCCCTCTGCAACTTGCTCTCTCTCGATAACTATCTCCCTCTGTAACACTCTCTCACTCACTCCACAACTATCTCCCTCTGTAACTCCCTCTCTCGATAACTATCTCCCTCTGTAACTCCCTCTCTCGATAACTATCTCCCTCTGTAACAGTCTCTCAATAACTATCTCCCTCTGTAACTCTCTCTCTCGATAACTATCTCCCTCTGTAACTCTCTCTCTCGATAACAATCTCCCACTGTAACTCTCTCTCTCTCTCGATAACTATCTCCCTCTGTAACTCTCTCTCTCTGGGTAACTAGCTCCCTCTGTAACTCTCTCTCTCTCTCAATAACTATCTCCCTCTGTAACTCTCTCTCTCTCTCTCTCGATAACTATCTCCCACTGTAACTCTCTCTCTCGATAACTAGCTCCCTCTGTAACTCTCTCTCTCTCTCTCTCGATAACTATCTCCCACTGTAACTCTCTCTCTCTCTCTCTCGATAACTATCTCCCACTGTAACTCTCCCTCTCGATAACTATCTCCCACTGTAACTCTCTCTCTCTCTCTCTCGATAACTATCTCCCACTGTAACTCTCTCTCTCGATAACTGTCTCCCTCTGTAACTCTCTCTCTCTCGGTAACTAGCTCCCTCTGTAACTCTCTCTCTCTCTCAATAACTATCTCCCTCTGTAACTCTCTCTCTCGATATCTATCTCCCTCTGTAACTCTCTCTCTCGATAACTAGCTCCCTCTGTAACTCTCTCTCTCTCGATAACTATGTCCCTCTGTAACTATCTCTCTCTCCCAATAACTATCTCCATCTGTAACTCTCTCTCTCTCTCTCTCGATAACTACCTCCCTCAGTAACACTCTCTCTCTCGATAACTATCTCCCTCTGTAACTCTCTCTCTCTCCCAATAACTATCTCCATCTGTAACTCTCTCTCTCTCTCTCTCGATAACTACCTCCCTCAGTAACACTCTCTCTGTCGATAACTATCTCCCTCTGAAACTCTCTCTCTCTCGATTACTATCCCCCTCTGTAACTCTCTCTCTCTCTCTCACGATAACTATCTCCCTCTGTAACTCTCTGTCTCTCGATAACTAGCTCCCTCTGTAACTCTCTCTCTCTCTCTCTCACGATAACTATCTCCCTCTGTAACTCTCTGTCTCTCGATAACTATCTTCCTCTGTAACTCTCTCTCTCTCTTGATAACTATCTTCCTCTGTAACTCTCTCTCTCTCGATAACTATCTCCCTCTGTAACTCTCTCTCTCTCGATAACTATCTCCCTCTGTAACTCTCTCTCTCTCGATAACTATCTCCCTCTGTAACTCACTCTCTCAATAACTACCTCTCTCTGTAACTCTCTCTCACTCTCTCGATAACTATCTCCTTCTGTAACTCTCTCTCGCTTTCGATAACTATCTCCCTCTGTAACTCTCTCTCTCAATAACTATCTCCCTCTCTAACTCTCTCACTCTCGATTACTACCCCCCCGTAACTCTCTCTCTCTCTCTCTCTCGATAACTATCTACCTCTGTAACTCACTCTCTCTCGATAACTAGCTCCCTCTGTAACTCTCTCTCTCTCTGTCTCGATAACTATCTTCCTCTGTAACTCTCTGTCTCTCGATAACTATCTCCCTCTGTAACTCTCTCTCTCTCTCTCGATAACTATCTCCCTCTGTAACTCTCTCTATCTCGATAACTATCTCCCTCTGTAACTCTCTCTCTCTCTCTCGATAACTATCTCCCTCTGTAACTCTCTCTCTCGATAACTCCCTCTCTCTGTAACTCTCTCTCACTCTCTCGATAACTATCTCCTTCTGTAACTATCTCTCTCAATAACTCTCTCCCTCTGCAACACGCTCTCTCTCGATAACTATCTCCCTCTGTAACTCCCTCTCTCGATAACTATCTCCCTCGGTAACAGTCTCTCAATAACTATCTCCCTCTGTAACTCTCTCTCTCTCTCTCTCTCGATAACTATCTCCCTCTGTAACTCTCTCTCTCTGGGTAACTATTTCCCTCTTTAACTCTCTCTTTCTTTCGATAACTAGCTCCCTCTGTAACTCTCTCTCTCGATAACTATCTCCCTCTGTAACACTCTCTCTCTCTCGATAACTATCTTCCTCTGTAACTCTCTCTCTCTCTCTCGATAACTATCTCCCTCTGTAACTCTCTCTCTCTCGATAACTATCTCCCTCTGTAACACTCTCTCACTCACTCCACAACTATCTCCCTCTGTAACTCCCTCTCTCGATAACTATCTCCCTCTGTAACTCCCTCTCTCGATAACTATCTCCCTCGGTAACAGTCTCTCAATAACTATCTCCCTCTGTAACTCTCTCTCTCGATAACAATCTCCCTCTGTAACTCTCTCTCTCTCTCGATAACTATCTCCCTCTGTAACTCTCTCTCTCTGGGTAACTAGCTCCCTCTGTAACTCTCTCTCTCAATAACTATCTCCCTCTGTAACTCTCTCTCTCTCGATAACTATCTCCCACTGTAACTCTCTCTCTCTCTCTCTCGATAACTATCTCCCACTGTAACTCTCTCTCTCTCTCTCTCGATAACTATCTCCCACTGTAACTCTCTCTCTCTCTCTCTCGATAACTATCTCCCACTGTAACTCTCTCTCTCGATAACTAGCTCCCTCTGTAACTCTCTCTCTCTCTCTCGATAACTATCTCCCACTGTAACTCTCTCTCTCTCTCTCTCGATAACTATCTCCCACTGTAACTCTCTCTCTCGATAACTATCTCCCTCTGTAACTCTCTCTCTCTCTCTCGATAACTATCTCCCACTGTAACTCTCTCTCTCGATAACTGTCTCCCTCTGTAACTCTCTCTCTCTCGGTAACTAGCTCCCTCTGTAACTCTCTCTCTCTCTCAATAACTATCTCCCTCTGTAACTCTCTCTCTCGATATCTATCTCCCTCTGTAACTCTCTCTCTCGATAACTAGCTCCCTCTGTAACTCTCTCTCTCTCGATAACTATGTCCCTCTGTAACTATCTATCTCTCCCAATAACTATCTCCATCTGTAACTCTCTCTCTCTCTCTCTCGATAACTACCTCCCTCAGTAACACTCTCTCTGTCGATAACTATCTCCCTCTGTAACTCTCTCTCTCTCCCAATAACTATCTCCATCTGTAACTCTCTCTCTCTCTCTCTCGATAACTACCTCCCTCAGTAACACTCTCTCTGTCGATAACTATCTCCCTCTGAAACTCTCTCTCTCTCGATTACTATCCCCCTCTGTAACTCTCTCTCTCGATAACTATCTCCCTCTGTAACTCTCTCTCTCGATAACAATCTCCCACTGTAACTCTCTCTCTCTCTCGATAACTATCTCCCTCTGTAACTCTCTCTCTCTGGGTAACTAGCTCCCTCTGTAACTCTCTCTCTCTCTCAATAACTATCTCCCTCTGTAACTCTCTCTCTCTCTCTCTCGATAACTATCTCCCTCTGTAACTCTCTCTCTCGATAACTAGCTCCCTCTGTAACTCTCTCTCTCTCTCTCTCGATAACTATCTCCCACTGTAACTCTCTCTCTCTCTCTCTCGATAACTATCTCCCACTGTAACTCTCTCTCTCGATAACTAGCTCCCTCTGTAACTCTCTCTCTCTCTCTCTCGATAACTATCTCCCACTGTAACTCTCTCTCTCTCTCTCTCGATAACTATCTCCCACTGTAACTCTCTCTCTCGATAACTATCTCCCACTGTAACTCTCTCTCTCTCTCTCTCGATAACTATCTCCCACTGTAACTCTCTCTCTCGATAACTGTCTCCCTCTGTAACTCTCTCTCTCTCGGTAACTAGCTCCCTCTGTAACTCTCTCTCTCTCTCAATAACTATCTCCCTCTCTAACTCTCTCTCTCGATATCTATCTCCCTCTGTAACTCTCTCTCTCGATAACTAGCTCCCTCTGTAACTCTCTCTCTCTCGATAACTATGTCCCTCTGTAACTATCTCTCTCTCCCAATAACTATCTCCATCTGTAACTCTCTCTCTCTCTCTCTCGATAACTACCTCCCTCAGTAACACTCTCTCTGTCGATAACTATCTCCCTCTGTAACTCTCTCTCTCTCCCAATAACTATCTCCATCTGTAACTCTCTCTCTCTCTCTCTCGATAACTACCTCCCTCAGTAACACTCTCTCTGTCGATAACTATCTCCCTCTGAAACTCTCTCTCTCTCGATTACTATCCCCCTCTGTAACTCTCTCTCTCTCTCTCACGATAACTATCTCCCTCTGTAACTCTCTGTCTCTCGATAACTAGCTCCCTCTGTAACTCTCTCTCTCTCTCTCTCACGATAACTATCTCCCTCTGTAACTCTCTGTCTCTCGATAACTATCTTCCTCTGTAACTCTCTCTCTCTCTTGATAACTATCTTCCTCTGTAACTCTCTCTCTCTCGATAACTATCTCCCTCTGTAACTCTCTCTCTCTCTCGATAACTATCTCCCTCTGTAACTCTCTCTCTCTCGATAACTATCTCCCTCTGTAACTCTCTCTCACTCTCTCGATAACTATCTCCCTCTGTAACTCTCTCTCGCTTTCGATAACTATCTCCCTCTGTAACTCTCTCTCTCAATAACTATCTCCCTCTCTAACTCTCTCACTCTCGATTACTACCCCCCCGTAACTCTCTCTCTCTCTCTCTCTCGATAACTATCTACCTCTGTAACTCACTCTCTCTCGATAACTAGCTCCCTCTGTAACTCTCTCTCTCTCTGTCTCGATAACTATCTTCCTCTGTAACTCTCTGTCTCTCGATAACTATCTTCCTCTGTAACTCTCTCTCTCTCTCTCGATAACTATCTCCCTCTGTAACTCTCTCTATCTCGATAACTATCTCCCTCTGTAACTCTCTCTCTCTCTCTCGATAACTATCTCCCTCTGTAACTCTCTCTCTCGATAACTCCCTCTCTCTGTAACTCTCTCTCACTCTCTCGATAACTATCTCCCTCTGTAACTCTCTCTCTCTCGATAACTATCTCCCTCTGTAACACTCTCTCACTCACTCCACAACTATCTCCCTCTGTAACTCCCTCTCTCGATAACTATCTCCCTCTGTAACTCCCTCTCTCGATAACTATCTCCCTCTGTAACACTCTCTCTCTCTCGATAACTATCTTCCTCTGTAACTCTCTCTCTCTCTCTCGATAACTATCTCCCTCTGTAACTCTCTCTCTCTCGATAACTATCTCCCTCTGTAACACTCTCTCACTCACTCCACAACTATCTCCCTCTGTAACTCCCTCTCTCGATAACTATCTCCCTCTGTAACTCCCTCTCTCGATAACTATCTCCCTCGGTAACAGTCTCTCAATAACTATCTCCCTCTGTAACTCTCTCTCTCGATAACAATCTCCCACTGTAACTCTCTCTCTCTCTCGATAACTATCTCCCTCTGTAACTCTCTCTCTCTGGGTAACTAGCTCCCTCTGTAACTCTCTCTCTCAATAACTATCTCCCTCTGTAACTCTCTCTCTCTCGATAACTATCTCCCACTGTAACTCTCTCTCTCTCTCTCTCGATAACTATCTCCCACTGTAACTCTCTCTCTCTCTCTCTCGATAACTATCTCCCTCTGTAACTCTCTCTCTCTCTCTCTCGATAACTATCTCCCACTGTAACTCTCTCTCTCGATAACTAGCTCCCTCTGTAACTCTCTCTCTCTCTCTCGATAACTATCTCCCACTGTAACTCTCTCTCTCTCTCTCTCGATAACTATCTCCCACTGTAACTCTCTCTCTCGATAACTATCTCCCACTGTAACTCTCTCTCTCTCTCTCGATAACTATCTCCCACTGTAACTCTCTCTCTCGATAACTGTCTCCCTCTGTAACTCTCTCTCTCTCGGTAACTAGCTCCCTCTGTAACTCTCTCTCTCTCTCAATAACTATCTCCCTCTGTAACTCTCTCTCTCGATATCTATCTCCCTCTGTAACTCTCTCTCTCGATAACTAGCTCCCTCTGTAACTCTCTCTCTCTCGATAACTATGTCCCTCTGTAACTATCTATCTCTCCCAATAACTATCTCCATCTGTAACTCTCTCTCTCTCTCTCTCGATAACTACCTCCCTCAGTAACACTCTCTCTGTCGATAACTATCTCCCTCTGTAACTCTCTCTCTCTCCCAATAACTATCTCCATCTGTAACTCTCTCTCTCTCTCTCTCGATAACTACCTCCCTCAGTAACACTCTCTCTGTCGATAACTATCTCCCTCTGAAACTCTCTCTCTCTCGATTACTATCCCCCTCTGTAACTCTCTCTCTCGATAACTATCTCCCTCTGTAACTCTCTCTCTCGATAACAATCTCCCACTGTAACTCTCTCTCTCTGGGTAACTAGCTCCCTCTGTAACTCTCTCTCTCTCTCAATAACTATCTCCCTCTGTAACTCTCTCTCTCTCTCTCTCGATAACTATCTCCCACTGTAACTCTCTCTCTCGATAACTAGCTCCCTCTGTAACTCTCTCTCTCTCTCTCTCGATAACTATCTCCCTCTGTAACTCTCTCTCTCTGGGTAACTAGCTCCCTCTGTAACTCTCTCTCTCTCTCAATAACTATCTCCCTCTGTAACTCTCTCTCTCTCTCTCTCGATAACTATCTCCCACTGTAACTCTCTCTCTCGATAACTAGCTCCCTCTGTAACTCTCTCTCTCTCTCTCTCGATAACTATCTCCCACTGTAACTCTCTCTCTCTCTCTCTCGATAACTATCTCCCACTGTAACTCTCTCTCTCGATAACTAGCTCCCTCTGTAACTCTCTCTCTCTCTCTCTCGATAACTATCTCCCACTGTAACTCTCTCTCTCTCTCTCTCGATAACTATCTCCCACTGTAACTCTCTCTCTCGATAACTATCTCCCACTGTAACTCTCTCTCTCTCTCTCTCGATAACTATCTCCCACTGTAACTCTCTCTCTCGATAACTGTCTCCCTCTGTAACTCTCTCTCTCTCGGTAACTAGCTCCCTCTGTAACTCTCTCTCTCTCTCAATAACTATCTCCCTCTGTAACTCTCTCTCTCGATATCTATCTCCCTCTGTAACTCTCTCTCTCGATAACTAGCTCCCTCTGTAACTCTCTCTCTCTCGATAACTATGTCCCTCTGTAACTATCTCTCTCTCCCAATAACTATCTCCATCTGTAACTCTCTCTCTCTCTCTCTCGATAACTACCTCCCTCAGTAACACTCTCTCTGTCGATAACTATCTCCCTCTGTAACTCTCTCTCTCTCCCAATAACTATCTCCATCTGTAACTCTCTCTCTCTCTCTCTCGATAACTACCTCCCTCAGTAACACTCTCTCTGTCGATAACTATCTCCCTCTGAAACTCTCTCTCTCTCGATTACTATCCCCCTCTGTAACTCTCTCTCTCTCTCTCACGATAACTATCTCCCTCTGTAACTCTCTGTCTCTCGATAACTAGCTCCCTCTGTAACTCTCTCTCTCTCTCTCTCACGATAACTATCTCCCTCTGTAACTCTCTGTCTCTCGATAACTATCTTCCTCTGTAACTCTCTCTCTCTCTCGATAACTATCTTCCTCTGTAACTCTCTCTCTCTCGATAACTATCTCCCTCTGTAACTCTCTCTCTCTCTCGATAACTATCTCCCTCTGTAACTCTCTCTCTCTCGATAACTATCTCCCTCTGTAACTCTCTCTCACTCTCTCGATAACTATCTCCCTCTGTAACTCTCTCTCGCTTTCGATAACTATCTCCCTCTGTAACTCTCTCTCTCAATAACTATCTCCCTCTCTAACTCTCTCACTCTCGATTACTACCCCCCCGTAACTCTCTCTCTCTCTCTCTCTCGATAACTATCTACCTCTGTAACTCACTCTCTCTCGATAACTAGCTCCCTCTGTAACTCTCTCTCTCTCTGTCTCGATAACTATCTTCCTCTGTAACTCTCTGTCTCTCGATAACTATCTTCCTCTGTAACTCTCTCTCTCTCTCTCGATAACTATCTCCCTCTGTAACTCTCTCTATCTCGATAACTATCTCCCTCTGTAACTCTCTCTCTCTCTCTCGATAACTATCTCCCTCTGTAACTCTCTCTCTCGATAACTCCCTCTCTCTGTAACTCTCTCTCACTCTCTCGATAACTATCTCCTTCTGTAACTATCTCTCTCAATAACTCTCTCCCTCTGCAACACGCTCTCTCTCGATAACTATCTCCCTCTGTAACTCCCTCTCTCGATAACTATCTCCCTCGGTAACAGTCTCTCAATAACTATCTCCCTCTGTAACTCTCTCTCTCTCTCTCTCTCGATAACTATCTCCCTCTGTAACTCTCTCTCTCTGGGTAACTATTTCCCTCTTTAACTCTCTCTTTCTTTCGATAACTAGCTCCCTCTGTAACTCTCTCTCTCGATAACTATCTCCCTCTGTAACACTCTCTCTCTCTCGATAACTATCTTCCTCTGTAACTCTCTCTCTCTCTCTCGATAACTATCTCCCTCTATAACACTCTCTCACTCACTCCACAACTATCTCCCTCTGTAACTCCCTCTCTCGATAACTATCTCCCTCTGTAACTCCCTCTCTCGATAACTATCTCCCTCGGTAACAGTCTCTCAATAACTATCTCCCTCTGTAACTCTCTCTCTCGATAACAATCTCCCACTGTAACTCTCTCTCTCTCTCGATAACTATCTCCCTCTGTAACTCTCTCTCTCTGGGTAACTAGCTCCCTCTGTAACTCTCTCTCTCTCTCAATAACTATCTCCCTCTGTAACTCTCTCTCTCTCGATAACTATCTCCCACTGTAACTCTCTCTCTCTCTCTCTCGATAACTATCTCCCACTGTAACTCTCTCTCTCTCTCTCTCGATAACTATCTCCCACTGTAACTCTCTCTCTCGATAACTAGCTCCCTCTGTAACTCTCTCTCTCTCTCTCGATAACTATCTCCCACTGTAACTCTCTCTCTCTCTCTCTCGATAACTATCTCCCACTGTAACTCTCTCTCTCGATAACTATCTCCCACTGTAACTCTCTCTCTCTCTCTCGATAACTATCTCCCACTGTAACTCTCTCTCTCGATAACTGTCTCCCTCTGTAACTCTCTCTCTCTCGGTAACTAGCTCCCTCTGTAACTCTCTCTCAATAACTATCTCCCTCTGTAACTCTCTCTCTCGATATCTATCTCCCTCTGTAACTCTCTCTCTCGATAACTAGCTCCCTCTGTAACTCTCTCTCTCTCGATAACTATGTCCCTCTGTAACTATCTATCTCTCCCAATAACTATCTCCATCTGTAACTCTCTCTCTCTCTCTCTCGATAACTACCTCCCTCAGTAACACTCTCTCTGTCGATAACTATCTCCCTCTGTAACTCTCTCTCTCTCCCAATAACTATCTCCATCTGTAACTCTCTCTCTCTCTCTCTCGATAACTACCTCCCTCAGTAACACTCTCTCTGTCGATAACTATCTCCCTCTGAAACTCTCTCTCTCTCGATTACTATCCCCCTCTGTAACTCTCTCTCTCTCTCTCACGATAACTATCTCCCTCTGTAACTCTCTGTCTCTCGATAACTAGCTCCCTCTGTAACTCTCTCTCTCTCTCTCACGATAACTATCTCCCTCTGTAACTCTCTGTCTCTCGATAACTATCTTCCTCTGTAACTCTCTCTCTCTCTTGATAACTATCTTCCTCTGTAACTCTCTCTCTCTCTTGATAACTATCTTCCTCTGTAACTCTCTCTCTCTCGATAACTATCTCCCTCTGTAACTCTCTCTCTCAATAACTAGCTCCCTCTGTAACTCTCTCTCTCGATAACTATCTCCCTCTGTAACTCTCTCTCTCTCGATAACTATCTCCCTCTGTAACTCACTCTCTCAATAACTACCTCTCTCTGTAACTCTCTCTCACTCTCTCGATAACTATCTCCTTCTGTAACTCTCTCTCGCTTTCGATAACTATCTCCCTCTGTAACTCTCTCTCTCAATAACTATCTCCCTCTCTAACTCTCTCACTCTCGATTACTACTCCCCCTGTAACTCTCTCTCTCTCTCTCTCTCGATAACTATCTACCTCTGTAACTCACTCTCTCTCGATAACTAGCTCCCTCTGTAACTCTCTCTCTCTCTGTCTCGATAACTATCTTCCTCTGTAACTCTCTGTCTCTCGATAACTATCTTCCTCTGTAACTCTCTCTCTCTCTCTCGATAACTATCTCCCTCTGTAACTCTCTCTCTCTCGATAACTATCTCCCTCTGTAACTCTCTCTCTCTCTCTCGATAACTATCTCCCTCTGTAACTCTCTCTCTCGATAACTCCCTCTCTCTGTAACTCTCTCTCACTCTCTCGATAACTATCTCCTTCTGTAACTATCTCTCTCAATAACTCTCTCCCTCTGCAACACGCTCTCTCTCGATAACTATCTCCCTCTGTAACTCCCTCTCTCGATAACTATCTCCCTCGGTAACAGTCTCTCAATAACTATCTCCCTCTGTAACTCTCTCTCTCTCTCTCTCTCGATAACTATCTCCCTCTGTAACTCTCTCTCTCTGGGTAACTATTTCCCTCTTTAACTCTCTCTTTCTTTCGATAACTAGCTCCCTCTGTAACTCTCTCTCTCGATAACTATCTCCCTCTGTAACACTCTCTCTCTCTCGATAACTAGCTCCCTCTGTAACTCTCTCTCTCGATAACTATCTCCCTCTGTAACACTCTCTCTGTCGATAACTATCTCCCTCTGTAACACTCTCTCTCTCTCGATAACTACCTCCCTCTGTAACTCTCTCTCTCTCTCGATAACTATCTCCCTCTGTAACTCTCTCTCTCTCTCGATAACTATCTCTCTTTGTAACTCCCTCTCTCTCTCGATAACTATCTCCATCTGTAACTCTCTCTCTCTCTCTCTCTCTGGGTAACTAGCTCCCTCTGTAACTCTCACACTCTCGATATCTATCTCCCTCTGTAACTCTCTCTCTCTCTCAATAACTATTTCCCTTTAACTCTCTCTTTCTCTCGATAACTATTTCTCTCTGTAACTCTCTCTCTCTCTCTCTCTCGATAACTATGTCCCTCTGTGACTCTCTCTCTCAATAACTATCTCCCTCTGTAACTCTCTCTCTCGATAACTATTTCTCTCTGTAACTCTCTCTCTCTCTCTCTCTCGATAACTATGTCCCTCTGTGACTCTCTCTCTCAATAACTATCTCCCTCTGTAACTCTCTCTCTCGATAACTATCTCCCTCTGTAACTCTCTCTCTCGATAACTATCTCCCTCTGTAACTCTCTCTCTCGATAACTGTCTCCCTCTGTAACTCTCTCTCTCGAGATAACTACCTCCCTCTGTAACTCTCTCTCTCTCTCGATAACTATCTCCCTCTGTAACTCTCTCTCTCTCTCGATAACTATCTCTCTTTGTAACTCCCTCTCTCTCTCGATAACTATCTTCCTCTGTAACTCTCTCTCTCTCTCGATAACTCTCTCCCTCTTTAATTCTCTCTTTTTTTTCGATAACAATCTCCCTCTGACACTCTCTCTCTCGATTACTATCTCCCTGTGTAATACTCTCTCGCTGGATAGATTGTCCCCGTAGTGCCCAGGGATGTGCAGGTTAGGGTGGATTGGCCGTGCTAAATTGTCCCCGTCGTGCCCAGGGATGTGTTGGGGTGGGTCGGTCAGGTTTCGATGTTCTGTAATAGGTTTGGGGGGGGATGGGTCTGGGTGGGTTACTCTGCGGAGGGTCAGCGCGGTCTCGCCGGGCCGAATGGGCCCGTTTCCACCCTGTCGGTTTGGGTGGAACCGTCAAATTGGGAACAGCACAGTCCGCGCCATGTGCGCAGTCAGTCTGTTCCCCCCCCTTTCCTGGTGTGTGTAACAAACCCGCTGTCTCCATCTCTCAATGTCCTACATTCGCTCTCGCTCATCCTTTCATGTCCCTGAGGGATACTTTGTCCTCCACTTTTTCTATTTTTTCGTTCGGATTCCTGTTGCCTTTTGAGTCACACTTTCAGGGCCCCTCGTTGCCCATATCTCAATCCTCCAGCTAATTCCCGAGTATTTTTATCAGAGACCTCCTTCGATATCTGCAGTCTCTCATTAACTTGCGTTAATTGATGTTTCTCAAGGTCTCTGTTCCTCAGAGTCCTAAGTTTGTGACGTACGTCCTATAATATTTCTTTAAATACCCTCTTGCCTCGTGCTGAATATTTCGGTGTGTTATCCCAAGCCCCAATTTACCCCTTCATCATTTCCCTTCAACCACCTTGAGAACCTGCATTAAAAGCTGAACAATTTTGCGTGGAGATATCTGTTTTCCCCAAGCACCTTTCAGCGCAGTCCAGGCCCTTCAGCCCCTCCATGTTGTGCTGACAAATCTGATGCCCCTCTCTCCTGCACTATTCCATTCTCCTCCCTATGCCTATCCAATGCCCGTTTAAATGCCCCTTAAAGTTGGCGAGTCTACTCCTGTTCCACGCCCCCCCCCACTCTCTGAGTAAAGAGACTCCCTCTGCCATCTGTCCTGTATCTATCACCCCCCCTCAGTTTAAAGCTGTGTCCCCTCGTGCTAGCCATCACCGTCTGAGGGAAAAGCCTCTCCCTGTCCACCCTATCTAACCCTCGGATTATCTTAGACATCTCAATTAAGTCACCTCTCAACCTCCTTCTCTCTAACAAAAACAGCCTCAAGTCATAGAGAGGTACAGCACGGAAACAGACCCTTCGGTCCAACCTGTCCATGATATCCCAACCCAATCTAGTCCCACCTGCCAGCACCTGGCCCATATCCCTCCAAACCCTTCCTTTTCATATACCCATCCAAATGCCTCTTAAACGTTGCAATTGTACCAGCCTCCACCACTTCCTCTGGCAGCTCATTCCATACACGTACCACTCTCTGTGTGAAGTCCCTCAGTCTTTCCCCGCAAGACGTTCCCTCCGTACCAGGCAAAATCCCGGGAAATCTCCTCTGAACCCTTTCCAAAGCTTCCACATCCTCCCTATAACGTGGTGACCAGAACTGTACACAATACTCCCAAGTGCGGCCGCACCAGAGTTTTGTACAGCTGCAGCATGACCCCGTGGCTCCGAAACTCAACCCCTCTCCCGATAAACGCTAACACACCGTACGCCTTCTTAACAACCCTGTCAACCTGGGCGGCAACTTTCAGGGATCTATATACAGGGACGTCTCTCTGCTCATCCAGGAATCTTACCAATGAGGCCAGTCATCAGCATTCCTGATGCAGAGCACTCCAACATGGATCAATCATTCCCAAAGGTGATTTCACAGTAAGGGTTCAGGAAAGGATGTTACCAGAGTTGGAGGGTTTGAGCTACAGGGAGAGGCTGAACAGGCTGGGGCTGTTTTCCCTGGAGCGTCGGAGGCTGAGGGGTGACCTTATAGAGGGTTATAAAATCATGAGGGGGGCATGGATAGGGTAAATAGACAAGGTCTTTTCCCCCTGGGGTGGGGGAGCCCAGAACTAGAGGTTTATAAAATCATGAGGGGTGAAAATGTGTTGCTGGAAAAGTGCAGCAGGTCAGGCAGCATCCAAAGAGCAGGAGAATTGACAGGTTAGGTTGGATCGGATGTGCTAAATTGTCCCCGTAGTGCCCAGGGATGTGCAGGTTAGGGTGGATTGGCCGTGCCAAATTGTCCTGTAGTGCCCAGGGATGTGCAGGTTAGGGTGGATTGGCCATGCTAAATTGTCCCCGTAGTGCCCAGGGATGTGCAGGTTAGGGTGGATTGGCCGTGCTAAATTGTCCCCGTCGTGCCCAGGGATGTGCAGGTTAGGGTGGATTGGCCGTGCTAAATTGTCCTGTAGTGCCCAGGGATGTGCAGGTTAGGGTGGATTGGCCGTGCTAAATTGTCCCCGTAGTGCCCAGGGATGTGCAGGTTAGGGTGGATTGGCCGTGCTAAATTGTCCTGTAGTGCCCAGGGATGTGCAGGTTAGGGTGGATTGGCCGTGCTAAATTGTCCCCGTAGTGCCCAGGGATGTGCAGGTTAGGGTGGATTGGCCGTGCTAAATTGTCCCCGTAGTGCCCAGGGATGTGCAGGTAGGGTGGAGTGGCCGTGGTAAATTGTCCCCGTAGTGCCCAGGGATGTGCAGGTTAGGGTGGATTGGCCGTGCTAAATTGTCCCCGTCGTGCCCAGGGATGTGCAGGTTAGGGTGGAGTGGCCGTGCTAAATTGTCCCCGTCGTGCCCAGGGATGTGCAGGTTAGGGTGGATTGGCCGTGCTAAATTGTCCCCGTAGTGCCCAGGGATGTGCAGATTAGGGTGGATTGGCCGTGCCAAATTGTCCCCCTAGTGCCCAGGGATGTGCAGGTTAGGGTGGATTGGCCGTGCTAAATTGTCCCCGTAGTGCCCAGGGATGTGCAGGTTAGGGTGGATTGGCCGTGCCAAATTGTCCCCGTAGTGCCCAGGGATGTGCAGGTTAGGGTGGATTGGCCGTGCTAAATTGTCCTGTAGTGCCCAGGGATGTGCAGGTTAGGGTGGATTGGCCATGCTAAATTGTCCCCGTAGTGCCCAGGGATGTGCAGGTTAGGGTGGATTGGCCGTGCTAAATTGTCCTGTAGTGCCCAGGGATGTGCAGGTTAGGGTGGATTGGCCATGCTAAATTGTCCCCGTAGTGCCCAGGGATGTGCAGGTTAGGGTGGATTGGCCGTGCTAAATTGTCCTGTAGTGCCCAGGGATGTGCAGGTTAGGGTGGATTGGCCGTGCTAAATTGTCCCCGTAGTGCTCAGGGATGTGCAGGTTAGGGTGGATTGGCCGTGCTAAATTGTCCTGTAGTGCCCAGGGATGTGCAGGTTAGGGTGGATTGGCCATGCTAAATTGTCCTGTAGTGCCCAGGGATGTGCAGGTTAGGGTGGATTGGCCGTGCTAAATTGTCCCCGTAGTGCCCAGGGATGTGCAGGTTAGGGTGGAGTGGCCATGCTAAATTGTCCCCGTAGTGACCAGGGATGTGCAGGTTAGGGTGGATTGGCCGTGCTAAATTGTCCCCGTCGTGCCCAGGGATGTGCAGGTTAGGGTGGAGTGGCCGTGCTAAATTGTCCCCGTCGTGCCCAGGGATGTGCAGGTTAGGGTGGATTGGCCGTGCCAAATTGTCCTGTAGTGCCCAGGGATGTGCAGGTTAGGGTGGATTGGCCATGCTAAATTGTCCCCGTAGTGCCCAGGGATGTGCAGGTTAGGGTGGATTGGCCGTGCTAAATTGTCCTGTAGTGCCCAGGGATGTGCAGGTTAGGGTGGATTGGCCGTGCTAAATTGTCCCCGTCGTGCCCAGGGATGTGCAGGTTAGGGTGGAGTGGCCGTGCTAAATTGTCCCCGTCGTGCCCAGGGATGTGCAGGTTAGGGTGGATTGGCTGTGCCAAATTGTCCTGTAGTGCCCAGGGATGTGCAGGTTAGGGTGGATTGGCCATGCTAAATTGTCCCCGTAGTGCCCAGGGATGTGCAGGTTAGGGTGGATTGGCCGTGCTAAATTGTCCCCGTAGTGCCCAGGGATGTGCAGGTTAGGGTGGATTGGCCGTGCCAAATTGTCCCCGTAGTGCCCAGGGATGTGCAGGTTAGGGTGGATTGGCCGTGCTAAATTGTCCTGTAGTGCCCAGGGATGTGCAGGTTAGGGTGGATTGGCCATGCTAAATTGTCCCCGTAGTGCCCAGGGATGTGCAGGTTAGGGTGGATTGGCCGTGCTAAATTGTCCTGTAGTGCCCAGGGATGTGCAGGTTAGGGTGGATTGGCCGTGCTAAATTGTCCCATAGTGCCCAGGGATGTGCAGGTTAGGGTGGATTGGCCGTGCTAAATTGTCCCATAGTGCCCAGGGATGTGCAGGGACGTGTATGATACCCATTTACCCCAAGACGTCTCTCAATCACGTGACAAACGTGATTCAGATCGGAAAGGTTTAATTCATGTGTTTGGTTATTCTCTGATCTAACACTTGCCCAGCTCTGGCTCCCATCTGTTTGGCTTCCTCAGTGTTTGGTGGAATGGAAAAAGAGAGGGAGAGAGAGAGGAAAAGAGGGAGGGAGAGATATAGAGAAGGAGAGAGAGAGAGACAGACAGACAGACAGGAAGAAAGAGAGATAGAGAGAAAGAGAGAGAGAGAAAGAGATATAGAGAAACTGAATGAGAAAGAGAGAGAGACAGACAGATAGAAATAACGAGAGAGAGAGAGAAAGAGACAGAGAGAAATAGAGAAAAAGAGGGGGAGAGAGTGACAGAAATGAAGAGAGAGAGATAGAGAGAGAAAGGGAAAGGGAGAGGGAGAGAGACAGAGGGGAGAGAGAGACAGAAATAAAGAGAGAGAGAGATAGATAGAGAGAGAAAGGGATAGAGAGAAAGAGAGAGGGAGAAGGAGAGAGACAGAGGGGAGTGAGAGAGAGACAGAAATAAATAGAGAGAGGGAGAGAAAGAGAGAGGGAGAGAAAGAGAGAGAAATAGAGGAACAGATAGAGAGAGTCAGAAAGGGAGGGAGAGAGAAAGAAAGAAAAAGATAGGGAGGGGGAGCCCAGTGGAGGTTCACCCAATTAATCCCTGGGCCAGGCCTAACGAATCCCAGCCCAGGCTCCGGTCGCCCTGACAACGCCGTAGGCCTCAACCAGAGCCTGGGACTTTCCTGAGTGCCGTAGGCCTCAACCAGAGCCTGTGACTTCCCTGAGCGCTGCTCGCGGAGGCCTGGTCAGGGCTCACGGAGTGGGGTTCGGTGGGGGGGGGGGAGCGGTGTTGGGGTTCCGGGGTGGGGGGTGGGGGGAGAGGTTGTGGCAGTTATCGCTGTCGTCTCCTTACCCTCGATGGACGCCCTCTTCGGCAAGACGGTCACCGCTCCCTCGGCCACCTCCTCCTGGTGCAGCACGGGTGAGGCCTTTGCCCCCCAGCTGTCCGAGCCCACCCACAGGAAGTGGCCGGTCAGGTTGGCCATGTTGGCTGCTTTCAACACCCTCCTGAGAGAGAGAGACGGGGCAAGGGGGCGGGGGGTGGGGGAGGTGGTTGGGGGGGGTTGAGACAGTGAGGCAGAGGTTAGAACCGGGGAGGGTGAGGAAATGGGATTGGCTGAAGGGGGGGTGTTGGGGGGCGGAGTGGGAGGAGGAGAAGGCGAGGGGCGCGTAGACCTGACTCCCCGCCACATCCCCTCCCCTACCCCCACAAGGATGACGCACTAACCAAAGGCCACTCTCAACGCCCACCCCCCCCAGGTGATGCACCACGCAGTCGATCAGTTCAGGGGAAGTGTGTGCTCCCTCAGGAAGTGGGGTGGGGTTGGAGGCCAGGGTGGTGGGATGTGACGTGGGGGAGGTGGGGGGTGAACGGGGGGGGGGGGGGTGCTGGACATGGTTGGTGAGGTGGGTCCGGAAGGGGAGGGGCGGGGAGGTTGAGGAGGGAGAGGGGGGAGAGGAGGAGAGGCGAGGGCAATTGGGATGCGGGAGAGAGTGGTCGAGGTGAGGGTTAGAACATACTTGAGTGGGTGGGGGGTAGGTAGTGGAGGAGGATGTTGGGGTAGTGGAGGTGAAGGGTGAGGGTAGTTGAGGTGGGGGTGAGGGTAGTTGAGGTGAGGGTGAGGGTAGTTGAGGTGAGGGTGAGGGGAGTTGAGGTTGGGGTGAGGGTAGTTGAGGTGAGGGTGAGGGGAGTTGAGGTGAGGGTGAGGGGAGTATAGGTGAGGGTGAGGGTAGTTGAGGTGGGGGTGAGGGTAGTTGAGGTGGGGGTGAGGGTAGTTGAGGTGAGGGTGAGGGTAGGTGAGGTGAGGGTGAGGGTAGTTGAGGTGAGGATGAGGGGAGTTGAGGTTGGGGTGAGGGTAGTTGAGGTGGGGGTGAGGGGAGTTGAGGTGAGGGTGAGGGTAGTTGAGGTGAGGGTGAGGGTAGTTGAGGTGGGGGTGAGGGTAGTTGAGGTGAGGGTGAGGGTAGTTGAGGTAGGGGTGAGGGTAGTTGAGGTGGGGGTGAGGGTAGTTGAGGTGAGGGTGAGGGTAGTTGAGATGGAGGTGAGGGTAGTTGAGGTGAGGGTGAGGGTAGTTGAGGTGAGGGTGAGGGTAGTTGAGGTGGGGGTGAGGGTAGTTGAGGTGAGGGTGAGGGTAGTTGAGGTAGGGGTGAGGGTAGTTGAGGTGGGGGTGAGGGTAGTTGAGGTGAGGGTGAGGGTAGTTGAGATGGAGGTGAGGGTAGTTGAGGTGAGGGTGAGGGTAGTTGAGGTGGGGGTGAGGGGAGTTGAGGTGGGGGTGAGGGTAGTTGAGGTGGGGGTGAGGGTAGTTGAGGTGGGGGTGAGGGTGGTTGAGGTGAGGGTGAGGGTAGTTGAGATGGAGGTGAGGGTAGTTGAGGTGAGGGTGAGGGTAGTTGAGGTGGGGGTGAGGGGTGTTGAGGTGGGGGTGAGGGTAGTTGAGGTGAGGGTGAGGGTAGTTGAGGTGGGGGTGAGGGGTGTTGAGGTGGGGGTGAGGGTAGTTGAGGTGGGGGTGAGGGTAGTTGAGGTGAGGGTGAGGGTAGTTGAGGTGAGGATGAGGGTAGGTAAGGTAGGTGTGAGGATAGTTAAGATGAGGATGATGGTAGTTGAGGTGGGAGTGAAGGTAGTTGAGGTGAGTATGAGGGTATTTGAGGTGGTGGTGACGGTAGTTGAGGTGGGGGTGAGGGTAGTTGAGGTGGGAGTGAAGGTATTTGAGGTGAGGATGAGTGGAGTTGAGGTGAGGATGAGGTTCATTGAGGTTGGGGGTGAGGGTACTTAAGGTGAGGATGGGGGTAGTTGAGGTGGGGGTGAGGGCAGTTGAGGTGGGGCTGAGGGTAGTTGAGGTGGGGGTGAGGGTAGTGGAGGTGGGGGTGAGGGTAGTTGAGGTGAGGGTGACGGTAGTTGAGTTGAGGGTGAGGGTAGTTGAGGTGAGGGTGAGGGTAGTTGAGGTGGGGGTGAGGGTAGTTGAGGTGAGGGTGAGGTAGTTGAGGTGGGGGTGAGGGTAGTTGAGGAGAGGGTGTGGGTAGTTGAGGTGAGGGTGAGGTAGTTGAGGTGAGGGTGAGGGTAGTTGAGGTGAGGGTGAGGTAGTTGAGGTGAGGGTGAGGGGAGTTGAGGTGGGGGTGAGGGTAGTTGAGGTGAGGGTGAGGGTAGTTGAGGTGAGGGTGACGGTAGTTGAGGCAGGGGTGAGGGTAGTTGAGGTGGGGGTGAGGGTAGTTGAGGCGGGGGTGAGGGTAGTTGAGGCGAGGGTGTGGGTAGTTGAGGTGAGGGTGAGGGTAGCTGAGGTGAGGGTGACGGAAGTTGAGGTGGGGGTGAGGGTAGTTGAGGTGGGGGTGAGGGGAGTTGAGGTGAGGGTGAGGGTAGTTGAGGTGAGGGTGAGGGTAGTTGAGGTGGGGGTGAGGGCAGTTGAGGTGGGGGTGCGAGTAGTTGAGGTGAGGGTAGTTGAGGTGAGGGTGAGGGTAGTTGAGGTGAGGGTGACGGATGTTGAGGTGGGGGTGAGGGTAGTTGAGGTGGGGGTGAGGGGAGTTGAGGTGAGGGTGAGGGTAGTTGAGGTGGGGGTGAGGGTAGTTGAGGTGAGGGTGAGGGTAGTTGAGGTGAGGGTGAGGGTGAGGGTAGTTGAGGTGGGGGTGAGGGCAGTTGAGGTGGGGGTGCGAGTAGTTGAGGTGAGGGTAGTTGAGGTGAGGTGAGGGTAGTTGAGGTGAGGGTGAGGGGAGTTGAGGTGGGGATGAGGGCAGTTGAGGTGAGGGTGAGGGTAGTTGAGGTGAGGGTGATGGTAGTTGAGGTGGGGATGAGGGTAGTTGAGGTGAGGGTGAGGGGAGTTGAGGTGGGGGTGAGGGTAGTTGAGGTGGGGGTGCGGGTAGTTGAGGTGGGGGTGCGGGTAGTTGAGGTGCGGGTAGTTGAGGTGAGGGTGAGGGTAGTTGAGGTGAGGGTGACGGTAGTTGAGGTGGGGGTGAGGGTAGTTGAGGTGGGGATGAGGGTAGTTGAGATGGGGGTGATGGGAGTTGAGGTGAGGGTGAGAATAGTTGAGGTGAGGGTGAGGGTAGTTGAGGTGGGGGTGAGGGTAGTTGAGGTGAGGGTGAGAGCAGTTGAGGTGAGGGTGAGGATACTTGAGGTGAGGGTGAGGGGAGTTGAGGTGAGGGTGAGGGTAGTTGAGGTGAGGGTGAGGGTAGTTGAGGTGAGGGTGAGGGGAGTTGAGGTGGGGGTGAGGGTAGTTGAGGTGAGGGTGAGGGTAGTTGAGGTGAGGGTGAGGTAGTTGAGGTGAGGGTGAGGGGAGTTGAGGTGGGGGTGAGGGTAGTTGAGGTGAGGGTGAGGGTAGTTGAGGTGAGGGTGAGGGTAGTTGAGGTGAGGGTGACGGTAGTTGAGGCGGGGGTGAGGGTAGTTGAGGTGGGGGTGAGGGTAGTTGAGGCGGGGGTGAGGGTAGTTGAGGCGTGGGTGTGGGTAGTTGAGGTGAGGGTGAGGGTAGATGAGGTGAGGGTGACGGAAGTTGAGGTGGGGGTGAGGGTAGTTGAGGTGGGGGTGAGGGGAGTTGAGGTGAGGGCGAGGGTAGTTGAGGTGGGGGTGAGGGTAGTTGAGGTGAGGGTGAGGGTAGTTGAGGTGAGGGTGAGGGTAGTTGAGGTGGGGGTGAGGGCAGTTGAGGTGGGGGTGCGAGTAGTTGAGGTGAGGGTAGTTGAGGTGAGGGTGAGGGTAGTTGAGGTGAGGGTGACGGAAGTTGAGGTGGGGGTGAGGGTAGTTGAGGTGGGGGTGAGGGGAGTTGAGGTGAGGGTGAGGGTAGTTGAGGTGGGGGTGAGGGTAGTTGAGGTGAGGGTGAGGGTAGTTGAGGTGAGGGTGAGGGTAGTTGAGGTGGGGGTGAGGGCAGTTGAGGTGGGGGTGCGAGTAGTTGAGGTGAGGGTAGTTGAGGTGAGGGTGAGGGTAGTTGAGGTGAGGGTGAGGGGAGTTGAGGTGGGGATGAGGGCAGTTGAGGTGAGGGTGAGGGTAGTTGAGGTGAGGGTGATGGTAGTTGAGGTGAGGGTGATGGTAGTTGAGGTGGGGGTGAGGGTAGTTGAGGTGAGGGTGAGGGGAGTTGAGGTGGGGGTGAGGGTAGTTGAGGTGGGGGTGCGGGTAGTTGAGGTGGGGGTGCGGGTAGTTGAGGTGCGGGTAGTTGAGGTGAGGGTGAGGGTAGTTGAGGTGAGGGTGACGGTAGTTGAGGTGGGGGTGAGGGTAGTTGAGGTGGGGATGAGGGTAGTTGAGATGGGGGTGATGGGAGTTGAGGTGAGGGTGAGAATAGTTGAGGTGAGGGTGAGGGTAGTTGAGGTGGGGGTGAGGGTAGTTGAGGTGAGGGTGAGAGCAGTTGAGGTGAGGGTGAGGATACTTGAGGTGAGGGTGAGGGGAGTTGAGGTGATGGTGAGGGTAGTTGAGGTGAGGGTGAGGGTAGTTGAGGTGAGGGTGAGGGTAGTTGAGGTGAGGGTGCGGGTAGTTGAGGTGAGGGTGAGGGTAGTTGAGGTGGGTGTGAGGGTAGTTGAGGTGGGGGTGAGGGTAGTTGAGGTGAGGGTGAGGGTAGTTGAGGTGGGGGTGAGGGGAGTTGAGGTGGGGGTGAGGGTAGTTGAGGTGAGGGTGAGGGTAGTTGAGTTGAGGGTGAGGGTAGTTGAGGTGGGGATGAGGGTAGTTGAGGTGAGGGTGAGGGTAGTTGAGGTGGGGGTGAGGGTAGTTGAGGTGAGGGTGAGGGTAGTTGAGGTGGGGGTGAGGGTAGTTGAGGTGAGGGTGAGGGTAGTTGAGGTGGGGGTGAGGGGAGTTGAGGTGGGGGTGAGGGTAGTTGAGGTGGGGGTGAGGGTAGTTGAGGTGAGGGTGAGAGCAGTTGAGGTGAGGGTAGTTGAGTTGAGGGTGAGGGTAGTTGAGGTGAGGGTGAGGGTAGTTGAGTTGAGGGTGAGGGTAGTTGAGGTGAGGGTGAGGGTAGTTGAGGTGGGTGTGAGGGTAGTTGAGGTGGGGGTGAGGGTAGTTGAGGTGAGGGTGAGGGTAGTTGAGGTGAGGGTGAGGGGAGTTGAGGTGGGGGTGAGGGTAGTTGAGGTGAGGGTGAGGGTAGTTGAGTTGGGGGTGAGGGTAGTTGAGGTGGGGATGAGGGTAGTTGAGGTGAGGGTGAGGGTAGTTGAGGTGGGGGTGAGGGTAGTTGAGGTGAGGGTGAGGGTAGTTGAGGTGGGGGTGAGGGGAGTTGAGGTGGGGGTGAGGGTAGTTGAGGTGAGGGTGAGGGTAGTTGAGTTGAGGGTGAGGGTAGTTAAGGTGAGGGTGAGGGTAGTTGAGGTGAGGGTGAGGGTAGTTGAGGTGGGGTTGAGGGTAGTTGAGGTGAGGGTGAGGGTAGTTGAGGTGAGGGTGAGGGTAGTTGAGGTGAGGGTGACAGTAGTTGAGGTGGGGGTGAGGGTAGTTGAGGTGAGGGTGAGGGTAGTTGAAGTGAGGGTGAGGGGAGTTGATGTGAGTGTGAGGGTAGTTGAGGTGGGGTTGAGGGTAGTTGAGGTGAGGGTGAGGGTAGTTGAGGTGGGGTTGAGGGTAGTTGAGGTGGGGGTGAGGGTAGTTGAGGTGAGGGTGAGGGTAGTTGAGGTGAGGGTGACGGTAGTTGAGGCAGGGGTGAGGGTAGTTGAGGTGGGGGTGAGGGTAGTTGAGGCGGGGGTGAGGGTAGTTGAGGCGAGGGTGTGGGTAGTTGAGGTGAGGGTGAGGGTAGTTGAGGTGAGGGTGACGGAAGTTGAGGTGGGGGTGAGGGTAGTTGAGGTGGGGGTGAGGGGAGTTGAGGTGAGGGTGAGGGTAGTTGAGGTGAGGGTGAGGGTAGTTGAGGTGGGGGTGAGGGCAGTTGAGGTGGGGGTGCGAGTAGTTGAGGTGAGGGTAGTTGAGGTGAGGGTGAGGGTAGTTGAGGTGAGGGTGACGGATGTTGAGGTGGGGGTGAGGGTAGTTGAGGTGGGGGTGAGGGGAGTTGAGGTGAGGGTGAGGGTAGTTGAGGTGGGGGTGAGGGTAGTTGAGGTGAGGGTGAGGGTAGTTGAGGTGAGGGTGAGGGTGAGGGTAGTTGAGGTGGGGGTGAGGGCAGTTGAGGTGGGGGTGCGAGTAGTTGAGGTGAGGGTAGTTGAGGTGAGGTGAGGGTAGTTGAGGTGAGGGTGAGGGGAGTTGAGGTGGGGATGAGGGCAGTTGAGGTGAGGGTGAGGGTAGTTGAGGTGAGGGTGATGGTAGTTGAGGTGGGGATGAGGGTAGTTGAGGTGAGGGTGAGGGGAGTTGAGGTGGGGGTGAGGGTAGTTGAGGTGGGGGTGCGGGTAGTTGAGGTGGGGGTGCGGGTAGTTGAGGTGCGGGTAGTTGAGGTGAGGGTGAGGGTAGTTGAGGTGAGGGTGACGGTAGTTGAGGTGGGGGTGAGGGTAGTTGAGGTGGGGATGAGGGTAGTTGAGATGGGGGTGATGGGAGTTGAGGTGAGGGTGAGAATAGTTGAGGTGAGGGTGAGGGTAGTTGAGGTGGGGGTGAGGGTAGTTGAGGTGAGGGTGAGAGCAGTTGAGGTGAGGGTGAGGATACTTGAGGTGAGGGTGAGGGGAGTTGAGGTGAGGGTGAGGGTAGTTGAGGTGAGGGTGAGGGTAGTTGAGGTGAGGGTGAGGGGAGTTGAGGTGGGGGTGAGGGTAGTTGAGGTGAGGGTGAGGGTAGTTGAGGTGAGGGTGAGGTAGTTGAGGTGAGGGTGAGGGGAGTTGAGGTGGGGGTGAGGGGAGTTGAGGTGAGGGCGAGGGTAGTTGAGGTGGGGGTGAGGGTAGTTGAGGTGAGGGTGAGGGTAGTTGAGGTGAGGGTGAGGGTAGTTGAGGTGGGGGTGAGGGCAGTTGAGGTGGGGGTGCGAGTAGTTGAGGTGAGGGTAGTTGAGGTGAGGGTGAGGGTAGTTGAGGTGAGGGTGACGGAAGTTGAGGTGGGGGTGAGGGTAGTTGAGGTGGGGGTGAGGGGAGTTGAGGTGAGGGTGAGGGTAGTTGAGGTGGGGGTGAGGGTAGTTGAGGTGAGGGTGAGGGTAGTTGAGGTGAGGGTGAGGGTAGTTGAGGTGGGGGTGAGGGCAGTTGAGGTGGGGGTGCGAGTAGTTGAGGTGAGGGTAGTTGAGGTGAGGGTGAGGGTAGTTGAGGTGAGGGTGAGGGGAGTTGAGGTGGGGATGAGGGCAGTTGAGGTGAGGGTGAGGGTAGTTGAGGTGAGGGTGATGGTAGTTGAGGTGAGGGTGATGGTAGTTGAGGTGGGGGTGAGGGTAGTTGAGGTGAGGGTGAGGGGAGTTGAGGTGAGGGTGAGGGTAGTTGAGGTGGGGGTGCGGGTAGTTGAGGTGGGGGTGCGGGTAGTTGAGGTGCGGGTAGTTGAGGTGAGGGTGAGGGTAGTTGAGGTGAGGGTGACGGTAGTTGAGGTGGGGGTGAGGGTAGTTGAGGTGGGGATGAGGGTAGTTGAGATGGGGGTGATGGGAGTTGAGGTGAGGGTGAGAATAGTTGAGGTGAGGGTGAGGGTAGTTGAGGTGGGGGTGAGGGTAGTTGAGGTGAGGGTGAGAGCAGTTGAGGTGAGGGTGAGGATACTTGAGGTGAGGGTGAGGGGAGTTGAGGTGATGGTGAGGGTAGTTGAGGTGAGGGTGAGGGTAGTTGAGGTGAGGGTGAGGGTAGTTGAGGTGAGGGTGCGGGTAGTTGAGGTGAGGGTGAGGGTAGTTGAGGTGGGTGTGAGGGTAGTTGAGGTGGGGGTGAGGGTAGTTGAGGTGAGGGTGAGGGTAGTTGAGGTGGGGGTGAGGGGAGTTGAGGTGGGGGTGAGGGTAGTTGAGGTGAGGGTGAGGGTAGTTGAGTTGAGGGTGAGGGTAGTTGAGGTGGGGATGAGGGTAGTTGAGGTGAGGGTGAGGGTAGTTGAGGTGGGGGTGAGGGTAGTTGAGGTGAGGGTGAGGGTAGTTGAGGTGGGGGTGAGGGTAGTTGAGGTGAGGGTGAGGGTAGTTGAGGTGGGGGTGAGGGGAGTTGAGGTGGGGGTGAGGGTAGTTGAGGTGGGGGTGAGGGTAGTTGAGGTGAGGGTGAGAGCAGTTGAGGTGAGGGTAGTTGAGTTGAGGGTGAGGGTAGTTGAGGTGAGGGTGAGGGTAGTTGAGTTGAGGGTGAGGGTAGTTGAGGTGAGGGTGAGGGTAGTTGAGGTGGGTGTGAGGGTAGTTGAGGTGGGGGTGAGGGTAGTTGAGGTGAGGGTGAGGGTAGTTGAGGTGAGGGTGAGGGGAGTTGAGGTGGGGGTGAGGGTAGTTGAGGTGAGGGTGAGGGTAGTTGAGTTGGGGGTGAGGGTAGTTGAGGTGGGGATGAGGGTAGTTGAGGTGAGGGTGAGGGTAGTTGAGGTGGGGGTGAGGGTAGTTGAGGTGAGGGTGAGGGTAGTTGAGGTGGGGGTGAGGGGAGTTGAGGTGGGGGTGAGGGTAGTTGAGGTGAGGGTGAGGGTAGTTGAGTTGAGGGTGAGGGTAGTTAAGGTGAGGGTGAGGGTAGTTGAGGTGAGGGTGAGGGTAGTTGAGGTGGGGTTGAGGGTAGTTGAGGTGAGGGTGAGGGTAGTTGAGGTGAGGGTGAGGGTAGTTGAGGTGAGGGTGACAGTAGTTGAGGTGGGGGTGAGGGTAGTTGAGGTGAGGGTGAGGGTAGTTGAAGTGAGGGTGAGGGGAGTTGATGTGAGTGTGAGGGTAGTTGAGGTGGGGCTGAGGGTAGTTGAGGTGAGGGTGAGGGTAGTTGAGGTGGGGTTGAGGGTAGTTGAGTTGAGGGTGAGGGTAGTTGAGGTGGGGGTGAGGGTAGTTGAGGTGAGGGTGAGGGTAGTTGAGGTGGGGTTGAGGGTAGTTGAGGTGAGGGTGAGGGTAGTTGAGGTGAGGGTGAGGGTAGTTGAGGTGAGGGTGACAGTAGTTGAGGTGGGGTTGAGGGTAGTTGAGGTGAGGGTGAGGGTAGTTGAGGTGGGGTTGAGGGTAGTTGAGGTGAGGGTGAGGGTAGTTGAGGTGGGGTTGAGGGTAGTTGAGGTGAGGGTGAGGGTAGTTGAGGTGGGGGTGAGGGTAGTTGAGGTGAGGGTGAGGGTAGTTGAGGTGGGGTTGAGGGTAGTTGAGGTGAGGGTGAGGGTAGTTGAGGTGAGGGTGAGGGTAGTTGAGGTGGGGTTGAGGGTAGTTGAGGTGAGGGTGAGGGTAGTTGAGGTGAGGGTGAGGGTAGTTGAGGTGAGGGTGAGGGTAGTTGAGGTGAGGGTGAGGGGAGTTGAGGTGAGGGTGAGGGTAGTTGAGGTGAGGGTGAGGGGAGTTGAGGTTGTTGTTGATGTCGCCCCACACCACGCCCCTCGCCCCTCGCCCCTTGCCCCTTGCCTCTTGTCCTGTACCCCCTGACCCTTGTCCCCTGACCCAAAGCCAATGCCCCATACCCCATACCCCATGACTCTTGTCTCCCGTCACAAGGCCCATGCCTCACGCTCCTCGCCCCTCGCCCCTCGCCCCTCGCCCCTCACCCCTCGCTCCTCGCCCCTCGCCCCTCGCCCCTCGCTCCTCGCCCCTCGCTCCTCGCCCCTCGCCCCTCGCCCCTCGCCCCTCGCTCCTCGCCCCTCGCCCCTCGCCCCATGCCTCATGCCTCATGCCCCTCGCCCCATGCCCCTCGCCCCATGCCCCTCGCCCCTCACCCCTTGCCCCTCGCCCCTCGCCCCATGCCCCTTGCACCACGCCCCTCGCACCATGCCCCTCGCACCACGCCCCTTGCCCCCTTCCCACACCCCATACCAAACGCCCCTTGCCCCCTTCCCACACCCCATACCGAACGCCACTTGCCCCTTCCCCCTTCTCCCTCCCCCCTCCCCCATGCTGCCCCTCCCCCCTGCTGCCCCTCCCCCACCCCCCCGCCACACTCACCGGATATCGTCCTCGTTGGCGAAGATGATGATCCCGCGGGCGTTGGGCGTCTCCATCAGTCGGTGGATGATCTTGTCGAATTCGCCCGGTTTGGGCTCCCGGGGGATTTTCAGAGACTGGGCGATGCAGACGCCCCCTGAGGGGGCAGCGGGGAGAGGGCGGAGGGGGCGTGGTATTTGTTGGGGGTGGGGGGAAGGAAACGAAAGTAAGAGAAAGGCCGTTAAGAAGAAAACGGCACTGAACAAGGCTGGCTCCGGCCCTCTGCGGCGGCCATCTTGAGGACCCACTTGACAGAGGCTTCGGAGCGCCAACTAGGCCTCAGTTCAGCAACTAGGCCTCAGTTCAGCAACTAGGCCTCAGTTTGGCAACTCGGCCTCAGTTCGGCATCTAGGCCTCAGTTTAGCAACTAGGCCTCAGTTCGGCAACTAGGCCTGAGTTCGGCAACTAGGCCTCAGTTTGGCAACTAGGCCTCAGTTTGGCAACTAGGCCTGAGTTCGGCAACTAGGCCTCAGTTTGGCAACTAGGCCTCAGTTCGGCAACCAGACCTGCCCAGGGCCTGTTGCGTCAACCTATGTATCCCAGGGTGCTCTTTGATGGCAGACGCCATTTTCCAGGCCCCACTGTGAGGTTCGAACGCCCGGTTGGGTGGGGGATCGACAGACCAGGCCCTTACCGGCTTCCCTGGAGATCTGAGCGAAGGCGTCGACGCCGCTCTCGCCGTAGTTGCCCTCCGAGGCGATGGTGGAGACGTAGTTCCAGCCCAGCGCCTTGACGATGTCCACCATGGCCTGTGCCTGGTAGGAGTCGGGAGGCACCACCCGCGAGAAATAGTCGTAGCGATTGTTGTCGCTGAGTTCAGGGGCGGTCGACGCATAACTAATCTGAGGGATCTGCACCGAGGTGAGGAACACACAGAGAAAGGGGAGTTACCCGATACAGAGGGCTGAGGGAGTGGGTGCTGTGGGAGGGTCAGCGCTGAGGGAGCGGGTGCTGAGGGAGGGTCAGTGCTGAGGGAGCGGGTGCTGTGGGAGGGTCAGTGCTGTGGGAGTGGATGCTGTGGGAGGGTCAGAGCTGAGGGAGTGGGTGCTGTGGGAGGGTCAGCGCTGAGGGAGTGGGTGCTGTGGGAGGGTCAGCGCTGAGGGAGCGGGTGCTGAGGGAGGGTCAGTGCTGAGGGAGCGGGTGCTGTGGGAGGGTCAGTGCTGAGGGAGCGGGTGCTGAGGGAGGGTCAGTGCTGAGGGAGTGGGTGCTGTGGGAGGGTCAGTGCTGAGGGAGTGGATGCTGTGGGAGGGTCAGTGCTGAGGTAGCGGGCGCTGTGGGAGGGTCAGTGCTGAGGGAGTGGGTGCTGTGGGAGGGTCAGTGCTGAGGGAGCGGGTGCTGTGGGAGGGTCAGTGCTGAGGAAGTGGGTGCTGTGGGAGGGTCAGCGCTGAGGGAGCGGGTGCTGTGGGAGGGTCAGCGCTGAGGGAGCGGGTGCTGTGGGAGGGTCAGTGCTGAGGGAGCGGGTGCTGTGGGAGGGTCAGTGCTGAGGGAGCGGGTGCTGTGGGAGGGTCAGTGCTGAGGGAGCGGGTGCTGTGGGAGGGTCAGTGCTGAGGAAGTGGGTGCTGTGGGAGGGTCAGTGCTGAGGGAGGGTCAGTGCTGAGGGAGCGGGTGCTGTGGGAGGGTCAGTGCTGAGGGGGTGGGTGCTGTGGGAGGGTCAGTGCTGAGGGAGGGTCAGTGCTGAGGGTGGGTCAATGCTGAGGGAATGGGTGCTGTGGGAGGGTCAGTGCTGAGGGAGTGGGTGCTGTGGGAGGGTCAGTGCTGAGGGAGGGTCAGTGCTGAGGGAGCGGGTGCTGTGGGAGGGTCAGTACTGAGGGGGTGGGTGCTGTGGGAGGGTCAGTGCTGAGGGAGTGGGGGCTGTGGGAGGGTCAGTGCTGTGGGAGGGTCAGTGCTGTGGGTGGGTCAATGCTGAGGGAGTGGGTGCTGTGGGAGGGTCAGTGCTGAGGGAGGGTCAGTGCTGTGGGTGGGTCAATGCTGAGGGAGTGGGTGCTGTGGGAGGGTCAGTGCTGAGGGAGTGGGCGCTGTGGGAGGGTCAGTGTTGAGGGAGTCGGTGCTGTGGGAGGGTCAGTGCTGAGGGAGCGGGTGCTGTGGGAGGGTCAGTGCTGAGGGAGTGGGTGCTGTGGGAGGGTCAGTGCTGAGGGAGCGGGTGCTGTGGGAGGGTCAGCGCTGAGGGAGTGGGTGCTGTGGGAGGGTCAGTGCTGAGGGAGTGGGTGCTGTGGGAGGGTCAGTGCTGAGGGAGTGGGTGCTGTGGGAGGGTCAGTGCTGATTAGGGTTAGGGTTTGGGGTTAAGGTTAGGCTTTGTTTAGGGTTTGGGGTTCGGGTTTGGGATTAGGGTTTGGTCTTTGGAGTTAGGGTTTGGGGTTTGGGTTTGGGGTTTGGTTTGGGATTAGCGTTTTGGGGTTAGGGTTTAGAGTTAAGGTTTGGGATTGGGTTAGGATTTGGGATTAGGGTTTGGGGTTCGGGTTTGGGTTTGGGGTTCGGAATTGGGGTTCGGGTTTGGGATTAGGGTTACGGTTAGGGATTAGGGTTTGGGGTTCAGGTTTGCGAATAGTGTTTAGGGTTTGGGGTTAGGGTTTGGGATTAGGGTTTGGGGTTCGTGTTTGGGATTAGAGTTTGGGTTAGGGAATGAGTTTAGGGTTTGGGATTAGGGTTTGGATTAGGGTTTTGGATTAGGGTTTGGGGTTAAGGTTTGGGTTAGGGATTAGTGTTTGGGATTTGGGTTTGGAGTTAGGATTTGGGATCGGGGTTTGGGG
The DNA here is from genome assembly GCF_020745735.1 of Hemiscyllium ocellatum. NCBI lineage: Eukaryota > Metazoa > Chordata > Chondrichthyes > Orectolobiformes > Hemiscylliidae > Hemiscyllium > Hemiscyllium ocellatum. Next base: position 29,497 of record NW_026869178.1, on the reverse strand, counting down.
TTAGGATTTTGGGGTTAGGGTGTGTTATTAGAGTTTGGGATTAGGATTTGGGATAAGGGTTTAGGATTAAGGTTTGGGATAGGGTTTGGGATTAGGGTTTGTGATTAAGGTTTGGGATTAATGTTTGGGTTTGGGATTAGGGTTTGTGGTTAGGATTTGGGATTGGGGTTATGGTTTGGGGTTAGGGTTTGGGATTAGGCCTTGGGATTAGGGTTTGAGATTAGAGTATGGGATTAGGGTTAGGGTTTGGGATTAATGAATGGGATTAAGGTTTGGGGTTCAGATTTGGGATTAGGGTTTGGGGTTCGGATTTGGGTTTGGGATTTGGCTTTGGTGTTTGGGATTATGGTTTGGGATTTGGGTTTAGGATTTAGGATTTGGCTTTGGGGTTAGGGTTTGGGATTAGGGTTTGGGTTTGGAATTAGGGTTTTGGATTATGGTTTGGGATTAGGGTTTGGGGTTAAGGGTTAGGGTTAGGATTTGGGATTAGGATTTGGGGTTGGGTTTTGGGTTAGGGTTTGGGATTAGGGTTTGGGGTTAGGGTTTGTGGTTATGGTTTGGGATTAGGGTTTTGGATTAGGATTTGGGGTACAGGTTTGGGGATGTGTTTGGGTTAGGGATTAGTGTTTGGGATTTGGGTTTGGAGTTAGGGTTTGGGATCAGGGTTTGGGTTTGGGATTAGGGTTTTGGATTAGCGTTTTGGATTATGGTTTGGGGTTAGGGTTTGGGATTAGGATTTGGGATTAGGATTTGGGGTTAGGGTTTGGGGTTAGGGTTTTGGTTAGGGTTTGGGGTTAGGGTTTGGGTTTAGGGTTTTGGATTAGGATTTGGGGCACAGGTTTGGGGATGTGTTTGGGTTAGGGATTAGTGTTTGGGATTTGGGTTTGGAGTTAGGGTTTGGGATCAGGGTTTGGGTTTGGGATTAGGGTTTTGGATTAGCGTTTTGGATTATGGTTTGGGGTTAGGGTTTGGGATTAGGATTTGGGATTAGGATTTGGGGTTAGGGTTTGGGGTTAGGGTTTTGGGTTAGGGTTTGGGGTTAGGGTTTGGGTTTAGGGTTTTGGATTAGGATTTGGGGTACAGGTTTGGGGATGTGTTTGGGTTAGGGATTAGTGTTTGGGATTTGGGTTTGGAGTTAGGGTTTGGGATCAGGGTTTGGGTTTGGGATTAGGGTTTGGGATTTGGGTTTGGAGTTAGGGTTTGGGTTTGGGATTAGGTTTTGGGATTAGGGTTTTGGATTAGTGTTTTGGATTAGGGTTTGGGGTACAGTTTTGGGGTTAGGGTTTGGGGTTTGTGTTTGGGTTAGGGATTCGTGTTTGGGATTTGGGTTTGGAGTTAGGGTTTGGGATCAGGGTTTGGGGTTAGGCTTTTGGGGTTAGGTTTTGTTATTAGAGTTTGGGATTAGGATTTGGGAGTAGATTTTGGGATTAGGGTTTAGGATTAAGGTTTGGGATTAGTGTTTGGGATTTGGTTTGGGGTTTTGGTTTGGGATTAGTGTTTGGGGTTAAGGTTTGGGGTTAGGGTTTGGGATTAGGGTTCGGTGTTAGGGTTTGAGGTTAGGGTTTGGGGATAGGGTTTGGGATTAGGATTTTGGATTAGAGCTTGGGTTAGGGTTTGGGGATAGGGTTTGGGGTTAGGATTTGGGATTTGGGTTTGGGATTGAGGTTTGGGGTTAGGCTTTGGATTTAGGATTTGGGTTTGGGATTAAGGTTTGGGCTTGGGTTGGGATTAGGGTTTGGGGTTGGGATTTGGATTTAGGATTAAGGTTTGGGATTTGGATTTGGGATTAGTGTTTGGGGTTTGGATTTGCGATTGGGGTTTGGGATTAGGGTTTGGGGTTAGGGTATGGGATTAGGGTTGTGGGTTAGGGTTAGGGTTTGGGGTTTGGGATGAGGGTTCGGGATTAGGGTTTTGGGGTTAGAGTTTGGGATTCGGATTTGGGTTTAGAGTTTTGGGGTTAGGGTTTGGGATTAGGATTTGGTATTTGGGTTTGGGATTAGGGTTTGTGATTTGAGTTTGGGGTTAGGGTTTTGGGGTTAGGGTTTGGGTTTGGGATTAGGGTTTTGGGATTAGGGTTTTGGGGTTAGGGTTTGGGATTAGGGTTTGTTATTTGGATTTGGGATTAGGGTTTGTGATTTGAGTTTGGGGTTAGGGTTTTGGGTTAGGTTTGGGTTTAGGGGTTTGGGAGGTGAGGGGTGAGGGGTTAGAGGTGAGAGGTCGGGGCTGGGTGACCTTACCGCGAAGAGCCGCAGGATGTTGGCCACCATGATGGAGACAGAGCTGGCTGAGGCCCCTATGACCCCGATGACCCTTTCCGGTTTGGGAATGATGGGCAGCCCCCCGTCGGAGCACCGGATATCCGAGGTATCCTTTTGAATCAGGGCCTGGACGAAGGTCAGCGACTGTTCCAGGGCGTAGATATCCCGGGAGCATGTGTCCAGGATCCGGGCGCCCAGGGTCAAGTTGGGGAGGATTTCGGGATCATTGTTGATCTGGTCCAGGGCGTACAACATGGCCTCCAGTCTGTGGACCCCCTTCTCCTTCTTGATATCCCCACACGGGACCCCGGCCACACCCTTCCCGTGCACCGGGAACAGGCCCCCCAGGGTGATGTCTCCCTCGATCCTGATGGAGTGCCTCTCTTGGTGGGCATTGCCAGGCTCCAGCCTCATCACAACCCCCAACGCCAAGACTAGCCAACAGGTCCCAGTGCCCAGTGTCCAGGGGCCAGCGATCCTGGGCCAGGGGGAGGGGGTATGGCTGGGAAACACGCCTGGGAGAGAAACAGAGAGAGGGGTGAGCGCTGCCCACCACAGTTCAATAGCAACATCAGCCCGTCCTCAGCCCAGCTCAGCTAGTGGGTATGGGGCACCTAACCCACTTATACCCCTATCCTGGGCATGTAGTACAGACACACTCACACACACACACAGACACACTCACACAGACACACTCACACAGACACATATGCGCACACACACACACGCACACTCTCACTCTCACACACTCACAAGCACACTCACACACACAGTCACACTCACACTCACACACAGACAGACACACTCACACACACACCACACACACAGACACACACTCACACACACACAGACACACACACAGACAGACATACACACAGACACAGACAGACACACAAACACACACACAGACACACACACACACACACAGACATACACACACAGACACACTCACACACACACAGACATACACACACACACAGACACACACACAAACATACACTCACACACACACACAGACATACACTCACACACACACAGACACACACACAGACACACACTCACACACACACAGACATACACACACACAGACATACACACAGACACAGACAGACACACACACACACACAGACATACACACACAGACACACACTCACACTCACACACACACACAGACATACACACAGACACAGACAGACACACAAACACACACACAGACATACACACACAGACACACACACACACACAGACATACACACACACAGACACACACACAAACATACACTCACACACACACACAGACATACACTCACACACACACAGACACACACACAGACACACACTCACACACACACAGACATACACACAGACACACACTCACACACACACAGACATACACACACAGACACACACTCACACTCACACACACACAGACATACACACAGACACAGACAGACACACAAACACACACACAGACACACACTCACACACACACACACACACACACACACAAACATACACACACACAGACACACACACCCCACACATACTCACCCCCCCCGGATACCTCGTTCTCTCTGGGTCAGTGCCTCCCCCATCCCCTACCATTCTGACAGTAACCCCCGCCCCCCCCCCCCCCCACCCCATTCCCACGGCTCAGAAACCTCCCCCCACCCCCCTACGTCCCTCCACCGAGCCCCTGACTCACCCGGGAGCCCCATCACCGCTAGGCACAGGAAGATCCCAGTTCCTCAGTCCCAGGAACCCTCTGCCCGGCTCTCTCCCCGTGCCAGGGGGGAAATCAGACCCCAGATGGTGGGAAGACCCCCATCCAAGTCTGGAATACGGGGAGGGGGAGGCGGGAGGGGGGTGGGGTTCGAGGGCACGTCGAGGTTAAAGGTCAGAGGTAACCGAGTGACCCCCTCCTCTCTCCCCTTCCAAGTGGGTCTGGATAAGAAGACAAGGGGAGAGTGTGGGGCGATGGGAGAGAGAGTTAGGAGGTGATAGAGGGGCCGAAGGAGCGAGAGAGGGAGAGAAGATGGAGAGAACGTGCGATGGATTGAAAGAGAAAGAGCGGGGAGGGGTGGAGAGAGTGTGTGACGGAGAGAGAGAGAGAGAGAGAGAGGGGGGGGTGGAGAGAGTGTGTGACGGAGAGGGAGAGAGAGAGAGAGAGAGCGGGGAGGGATGGAGAGAGTGTGTGACGGAGTGAGAGAGGGGGGAGTGGAGAGAGTGTGTGACGGAGAGAGAGAGAGAGAGCGGGGAGGGATGGAGAGAGTGTGTGACAGAGAGAGAGAGAGAGCGGGGAGGGATGGAGAGAGTGTGTGATGGAGAGAGGGGGGGGGGGTGGAGAGAGTGTGTGACGGAGAGAGAGAGAGAGAGAGAGAGGGGGGGGTGGAGAGAGTGTGTGACGGAGAGAGAGAGAGAGAGAGGGGGGGGGTGGAGAGAGTGTGTGACGGAGAGAGAGAGAGAGAGAGAGCGGGGAGGGATGGAGAGAGTGTGTGACGGAGTGAGAGAGGGGGGAGTGGAGAGAGTGTGTGACGGAGAGAGAGAGAGAGAGCGGGGAGGGATGGAGAGAGTGTGTGACAGAGAGAGAGAGCGGGGAGGGATGGAGAGAGTGTGTGACGGAGAGAGAGAGAGCGAGGATGGACAGAACGCGTGATTGTGGGGTGGGGGGGGGGACGATGGAGGGGGGGGTGGAGAAACTATGTGATAGAGAGAGAGAGAAGGGGAATGGAAAGAGGGTGATGGAGAGAGAGAGAGAGAGGGATGGAGAGAGTGTGTGACTGAGAGATAGAGAGGGGGGATAGAGAGAGTGTGTGACGGAGAGAGAGGGGGAAGGAGAGAGTGTGTGACAGAGAGAGAGAGAGAGAAGACGAATGGAAAGAGGGTGATGGAGAGAGAGAGAGAGAGAGGGATGGAGAGAGTGTGTGACTAAGAGATAGAGAGGGGGGATAGAGAGTGTGTGTGACGGAGAGAGAGGGGGAAGGAGAGAGAGTGTGATAGAGAGAGAGAGAAGAGGAATGGAAAGAGGGTGATGGAGAGAGAGAGGGTGTTGGAGAGAGTGTGTGATAGAGAGAGAGAGAGATGGGGGATGGAGAGAGTGTGTGATAGAGAGAGAGAGAGATGGGGGATGGAGAGAGTGTGTGATAGAGAGAGAGAAGGAGAATGGAAAGAGGGTGATGGAGAGAGAGAAGTGGGTGTGAAATAGAGAACGAGACAGGGAGAGTGAGGAAGAGAGAGAGAGAGAGAAGAGAGAGGAGGGGGAAGGGATGGCAAGGAACAGAGAGGAGTGAGAGACAGAGAAAGGACAGAGAAACAGATGGTGAAAGACAGAGGGAGGGAGGAGAGGAAGGTATAAATATAGGTATCGAGAGGGAGGGAAACTCCGACTGTCCAACAGAGAGGCAATATGGAATAAATATATTAAAATCATATAAACACGAGACCGAGAGACAGGGACGGAGGGGGAGAGAGAGAGAGAGAGTGGGGGAGAGACAGGGAGAAAGAGAGAGAGAGAATGATAGTGTGACAGACAGAGAGAGAGAGAGAGACAGACAGACAGATGGGGCCAGACAGATAGAGAGAGAGAGATGGAGAGAGAGGGAGAGAGATGGAGATTGAGAGAGAGAGAGGGAAAGGACAAATATGGAGAGAGTGTGACAATGAGACGGATAAAGGGATAGATCCACACAGGGATAAAGAGATTTTGAGGCAGGGATGGAGAGAGAGGGAGAGAGAGAGAGAGAGAGAGAAAGAGTCCGAGAGGGAAAGATAGAGATGGAGAGGGAGAGAGAGTCCTCTCAACTCCCAATCGAGTGAGAGAGGAAGGAAAGTTTTCAGCGCGGGCTGGGGTTGGATCTGAGAGGCAGCAGGGAGAGATGATGTGATGATCGAGGTACTCTGTGTGAGAGAGAGAGAGAGTTAAATCCTTTAAAAGCACTGTGTGAGGTTATGGGGCAGGATTTAAGCTGCTCTGGGAGAGAGAGAGAGAGAGAGACAGACAAAGTCAGAGAGAGAGAGAGAGAGAGAGAGACAGACAGACAGAGAGACAGAGACAGAGACAGACAGAGAGAGAGAGAGAGAGAGACAGACAGACAGAGAGACAGAGACAGAGACAGACAGAGAGAGAGAGAGAGAGAGACAGACAGACAGAGAGACAGAGACAGAGACAGACAGAGAGAGAGGGAGAGACAGAGACAGACAAAGTCAGACAGAGAGAGAGGGGGAGAGAGACAGAGAGAGATAAAGTCAGGGAGAGAGAGAGAGACAAAGTCAGACAGAGAGAGACAGAGAGAGATAAAGTCAGACAGAGAGAGAGGGGCCAGTGCTTTCTGACAGAGCCCAGTTGATGAACCTGTCACAGCCTGGCTTCTCTGGGTCTACACGGGGTTACAGTCGTCTCCCACTCTCAGGAACTGCCCTCTCTCTCTCTCTCTCCCTCCCCCTCTCTTTCTCTCCCTCTCTCTCTCCCTCCCTCTCTCTCCCTCCCACTGTCTCTCTCTCCCCCTCCCTCTCTCTCTCCCTCTCCCTCACTCTCTCCCTCTCCCTCACTCTCTCCCTCTCCCTCACTCTCTCTCTCGCCCCCTCCCTCTCTCTCTCTCTCTCCTCTCTCTCCCGCTCTCCCGCTCTCTCTCCCTCTCTCCCTCTCTCCCTCCATCTCTCTCCATCTCTCGCTCTCCCTCTCTCTCCCTCCCCTTCTCTCTCTTCCTCTCCCTCCCTCTCTCTTTCTCTCCCTTTCTCTCCCTCTCTCTCTCCCTCCCTTTCTCTCTCTCTCCCTCCCTCTCCCTCTCTCTCTCCCTCCCTCTCTCTCCCTCCCTCTCTCTCTCTCTCTCTCTCCCCCTCTCTCTCCCTCTCCCTCCCTCTCCCTCACTCTCTCCCACTCTCTCTCTCTGTCCCTCTCCCCCTCACTCTCCCTCTCTCTCCCTCTCTTCCTCTCTCTCCCTCCCTCTCTCTTTCCCTCTCCCCCCTCCCTCTCTCTCTCTCTCTCCCCCCCCCTCTCTCTCCCTCTCCCTCCCTCTCCCTCTCTCTCTCACCCCCTCTCTCTCTCTCTCTCTCTCCCTCTCTCTCCCTCTCTCTCCCTCTCCCTCACTCTCTCCCACTCTCTCTCTCTGTCCCTCTCCCCCCTCACTCTCCCTCTCTCTCCCTCTCTTCCTCTCTCTCCCTCCCTCTCTCTTTCCCTCTCCCCCCTCCCTCTCTCTCTCTCTCTCTCCCTCTCCCTCAGAGTGACTGTCAGTGACCACAACTCCCACAGAGTGACCCTGAGTGACCGCAGCTCCCACAGAGTGACCTAGAGTGACCACATCTCTCTCAGAGTGACCGTGAGTGACCACGGCTCTCCCAGAGTGACCCTGAATGACCGCAGCTCCCTCAGAGTGACCATGAGTGACCACAGCTCTCCCAGAGTGACTGTGAGTGACCACACCTCTCCCAGAGTGACCCTGAGTGACCGCAGCTCCCTCAGAGTGTCCGAAAGTGACTGCAGCTCCGAGTGACCGTGAGTGACCACAGCTCCCTCAGAGTGACCGTGAGTGACCACATCTCTCCCAGAGTGACCCTGAGTGACCACAGCTCTCCCAGAGTGACCGTGAGTGACCACATCTCTCCCAGCGTGACCCTGAATGACCACATCTCTCCCAGAGTGACCGTGAGAGACTGCGGCTCTCCCAGAGTGACCGTGAGTGACCACAGCTCTCCCCGAGTGTCTGTGAGCGACCGCAGCTCCCTCAGAGTGACCGTGAGTGACTGCAGCTCTCCCAGAGTGACCCTGAGTGACCACAGCTCCATCAGAGTGACCGTGAGTGACCACAGCTCTACCAGAGTGACCACAGCTCTCCCTGAGTGACCGTGAGGGACCACATCTCTCCCAGAGTGACTGTGAGTGACCGCGTCTCTCCCCGAGTGACCCTGAGTGACCACATCTCTCCCAGAGTGACCACGGCTCTCCCAGAGTGACCGTGAGTGACCACATCTCTCCCAGAGTGACCGTGGCTCTCCCAGAGTGACCGTGTGTGACCGCAGCTCTCCCAGAGTGACCCTGAGTGACCGCAGCTCCCTCAGAGTGTCCGAAAGTGACTGTACCTCCCTCAGAGTGACCGTGAGTGACCACATCTCTCCCAGACTGACCCTGAGTGACCACAGCTCTCCCAGAGTGACCGTGAGTGACCACATCTCTCCCAGAGTGACCCTGAGTGACCACAGCTCTCCCTGAGTGACTGTGAGTGACCACATCTCTCCCAGAGTGACCCTGAGTGACCACAGCTCTCCCAGAGTGACCACGGCTCTCCCAGAGTGACCGTGAGTGACCACATCTCTCCCAGAGTGACCGCGGCTCTCCCAGAGTGACCACGGCTCTCCCAGTGTGACCGTGTGTGACCGCAGCACTCCCAGAGTGACCCTGAGTGACCGCAGCTCCCTCAGAGTGTCCGAAAGTGACTGCACCTCCCTCAGAGTGACCGTGAGTGACCACATCTCTCCCAGACTGACCCTGAGTGACCACAGCTCTCCCAGAGTGACCGTGAGTGACCACATCTCTCCCAGAGTGACCCTGAGTGACCACAGCTCTCCCAGAGTGACCGTGAGTGACCACATCTCTCCCAGAGTGACCCTGAGTGACCACAGCTCTACCAGAGTGACCACAGCTCTCCCTGAGTGACCGTGAGGGACCACATCTCTCCCAGAGTGACCGTGTGTGACCGCAGCTCTCCCAGAGTGACCCTGAGTGACCGCAGCTCCCTCAGAGTGTCCGAAAGTGACTGTACCTCCCTCAGAGTGACCGTGAGTGACCACATCTCTCCCAGAGTGACCGTGAGTGACCACATCTCTCCCAGAGTGACCCTGAGTGACCACAGCTCTCCCTGAGTGACTGTGAGTGACCACATCTCTCCCAGAGTGACCCTGAGTGACCACATCTCTCCCAGAGTGACCACGGCTCTCCCAGAGTGACCGTGAGTGACCACATCTCTCCCAGAGTGACCACGGCTCTCCCAGAGTGACCGTGTGTGACCGCAGCTCTCCCAGAGTGACCCTGAGTGACCGCAGCTCCCTCAGAGTGTCCGAAAGTGACTGTACCTCCCTCAGAGTGACCGTGAGTGACCACAGCTCTCCCAGAGTGACCGTGAGTGACCACATCTCTCCCAGAGTGACCCTGAGTGACCACAGCTCTCCCAGAGTGACCGTGAGTGACCGCAGCTCCCTCAGAGTGTCCGAAAGTGACTGTACCTCCCTCAGAGTGACCGTGAGTGACCACATCTCTCCCAGAGTGACCCTGAGTGACCACATCTCTCCCAGAGTGACCACGGCTCTCCCAGAGTGACCGTGAGTGACCACATCTCTCCCAGAGTGACCACGGCTCTCCCAGAGTGACCGTGTGTGACCGCAGCTCTCCCAGAGTGACCCTGAGTGACCGCAGCTCCCTCAGAGTGTCCGAAAGTGACTGCACCTCCCTCAGAGTGACCGTGAGTGACCACATCTCTCCCAGACTGACCCTGAGTGACCACAGCTCTCCCAGAGTGACCGTGAGTGACCACATCTCTCCCAGAGTGACCCTGAGTGACCACAGCTCTCCCAGAGTGACCGTGAGTGACCACATCTCTCCCAGAGTGACCACGGCTCTCCCAGAGTGACCGTGAGTGACCACATCTCTCCCAGAGTGACCACGGCTCTCCCAGAGTGACCGTGTGTGACCGCAGCTCTCCCAGAGTGACCCTGAGTGACCGCAGCTCCCTCAGAGTGTCCGAAAGTGACTGCACCTCCCTCAGAGTGACCGTGAGTGACCACATCTCTCCCAGACTGACCCTGAGTGACCACAGCTCTCCCAGAGTGACCGTGAGTGACCACATCTCTCCCAGAGTGACCCTGAGTGACCACAGCTCTCCCAGAGTGACCGTGAGTGACCACATCTCTCCCAGAGTGACCCTGAGTGACCACAGCTCTCCCAGAGTGACCGTGAGTGACCACAGCTCCCTCAGAGTGACCGTGAGTGACCACAGCTCTCCCAGAGTGACCCTGAGTGACCACAGCTCCCTCAGAGTGACCGTGAGTGACCGCAGCTCTCCCAGAGTGACCATGAGTGACCACAGCTCTCCCAGAGTGACCGTGAGTGACCACGGCTCTCCCAGATTGACCGTGACTGACCACAGCTCCCTCAGAGTCACCGTGAGTGACCGCAGCTCTCCCAGAGTGACTGAGTGACCACAGCTCCCTCAGAGTGACCGTGAGTGACCCCGGCTCTCCCAGAGTGACCGTGAGTGACCGAAGCTCCCTCAGAGTGACCGTGAGTGACCGCAGCTCTCCCAGAGTGACTGTGAGTGACCACAGCTCCCTCAGAGTGACCGTGAGTGACCACAGCTCCCCCAGAGTGACCGTGAGTGACCACAGCTCTCCCAGAGTGACCGTGAGTGAGAGGTGTAATCAGGGAGGGGGGAGTGAGGGGTGTGTGTGTGTATGTGTGTGTATGTGATTGTGTGAGAGTGTGTGTGAGTATGTGTTCGTGTGAGTGTGTGGGTGTGTGTGTGCATGAGTGTGATTGTGTGTGAGAGAGAGAATGTGTGAGTGTGTATGTGTGAGAGTGTGAGTGTGTGTGTGAGAGAGAGTATGTGTGTGAGTGTGTGAGTGTGTGTGAGTGTGAGTGAGTGTGTGTGTGAGATAGAGAGTGTGTGTGTGTGTGGGAGAGAGTGTGTGTGTGTGAGAGTGTGTGAGTGTGTGTGTGTGAGTGTGTCTGTGTCTCTGTGTGTGAGTGTGTGTGAGTGAGTGTATAATTAATTTTGTGTGTGTGAGAGAGTGTGAGTGTGTGGGTGTGCGTGTGAGTGAGTGTGCATGTGTGTGTGTCTGTGTCTGTGAGTGTGTGTATATGTGATTGTGTGAGAGCGTGTGTGTGTGCTCGTGTGAGTGTGTGGGGGTGTGTGTGTGTGTCAGTGTGAGTGTGTGTGGGTGCGTGTGTGAGTGTGTGCATGAGTGTGTGTGTCTGTGTGTGAGTGTGAGTGTGTGTGTGTATGTGTGGGTGTGTGTATGTGATTGTGTGAGAGCGCGTGTGTGTGTATTCATGTGAGTGTGTGGGTGTGCGTGTGGGTGTGTGTGAGTGTGTGTGTGTCTGTGTGTGAGTGAGTGTGTGTCTGGTGTATGTGTGGGGGTGTGTGTGTCAGTGCGAGTGTGTGTGTGTGAGTGTGCGAGTGAGTGTGTGAGAGTGTGCGTGAGTGTGAGTGAAATAATGAATGTGTGATCGCCACCAAACCCATGCCCGCTGATGTGTGGGTGGGCCCACTGTCTGAGACTGGATTTATTTGGCACCCAGTACCTGCACCTCCCCATGTCCCTCCATCCTGCTGTGAGTGCGCTGCGGCCTCTCCGTGCCTCCATGAATGGTACTGGTCGGGGTGCCATGGACTCCATTTAATTCCCATAAATGCGAGGGGCTGTACTTTGGGAAAGCAAACCTTACCAGGACTTATCCACTTAACGGTAAGGTCCTGGGGGAGTGTTGCTGAACACAGAGACCTTAGAGTGCAGGTTCATAGCTCCTTGAAAGTGGAGTCGCAGGTCGATAGGATAGTGAAGGAGGCGTTTGGTATGCTTTCCTTTATTGGTCAGAGTATTGAGTACAGGAGTTGGGAGGTCATGTTGCGGCTGTACAGGACATTGGTGAGGCCACTGTTGGAATATTGCGTGCAATTCTGGTCTCCTTCCTATCAGAAAGATGTTGTGGAACTTGAAAGGGTTCAGAAAAGATTGACAAGGATGTTGCCGGGGTTGGAGGGTTTGAGCTACAGGGAGAGGCTGAACAGGCTGGGGCTGTTTTCCCTGGAGCGTCGGAGGCTGAGGGGTGACCTTATAGAGGTTTATAAAATCATGAGGGGGCAGGGATAGGGTAAATAGACAAGGTCTTTTCCCCCTGGGGTGGGGGAGCCCAGAACTAGAGGGGGGTAGGTTTAAGGTGAGAGGGGGGAAAGGGACCCAAGGGGTAACTTTTTCCCCCCAGAGGGTGGTGCGTGTGTGGAACGAGTTGCCAGAGGAAGTGGTGGGGGCTGGTACAATGGATGGGGCACACGAAGGGTTGTATCTGGAGGTGATACGGAACTCAGGAGCAGGAGACGTGGCGATAGAAGATTATTTCGGCCTGGGCTTTTCTGTTTGAGGAGGATTTATTGAAGCACCTCCCTCATCTCCTCCATCTCCTCCCCCCAACTCCTCCCCCTCCTGCCCACGAGGCCTCAGGGTTGCGTTTGGGAAATCCCGGTCGAAACAATAGAGGCAGCCTGGCCGGGTGGGGTCAATAACCCCCCGCAACGACTGGAGATTCGCGGATTCGAGTGCATGGGGAGGAGAAGAGGTGGAAGACAATTTTGTTTCCCGCTCCCCCCCACCCCAACCCTCTCTCTCTGGGGAGGGAGGGGGGAGGGTTTCTCTAATCGAGAGACAATCTGTCTCCGTGAACTCGGCATTTTGCAGAGGGCCGTTTCTCTACTGGAACATGTGTAGCCATTCCGGTCTCCGTAGTCCAAATTTAGCCCGATTCCTACTTTCCCACACGGGGAAAGTAAAGCAACTCACCAAACTGCGGCTTTCAAAACCCGAGGGGGTCTGGCTCCCCCCTCCCGAAACCGTTTCAGGGAGTTTGAGGCCTCAGACGAAACTATTGAAGAAGGCCTTTATTCAGGGAGTCACAGAGAGAGATGTACAAGCGCAGAAACAGGCCCTTCGCTCCTGCTACCCTGGTCTTGCCCAGTCCCCATCCCCCAGCACTTGGCCCAGCTCCCCCTCCCTATCCCAGTCCCCGTCCAGACGCCTCTCAAACGTTGCCATAGCGACCGTCCCGACAGCGGACAATTGCAGCTCCCGGGATTCGAGGAGATCGTCCAAAACACAGGAGCGGCTCTGGACAGACGCGACCTTTTCCCCCCCGTCCGCCATCTTGGATTACCCAGAATCCTCCAACACAGGAGCATCTCTGGACAGACGTGACGTTTTCCCCGTCCGCCATCTTGGATTACCCAGAATCCTCCAACACAGGAGCAGCTCTGGACTGACGCGACATTTTCCCCCGTCCTCCATCTTGGATTACCCAGAATCCTCCCCTGGAACGAGGTGTATACACCCAACGCGTGGGGTAGCGATCGAGCGAATGCAGATCGTGTCACCACCACCCACCCCAGGGATGGGGAGGTGAGGATGAGAGGGTTTAGAGAGGTTGGGTGTATGGGGAGATGGGGAGAGGGATAGCATTTTCACGCTGGCGCGTGGAAATGGATCGGGTTTCCGGGGAAAATGGTGGATGCAGGGGGTGGACAACAGGCCGGGAAGGGTTTGGAGGGGTGGGGGTGGGGTGTGGACTGAAATGCAGGAAATCGTGACGAGCTAAGGCAGGGTGGAGTGGCTCCAGCAAGGCACAGAAAGTCACGGCTTCGTAAGTAGTGGCATCGGGTCACCTAGTTTTGATATGGAGGCAGGTGGGCGTCAGGGTAAGGCAGGGGGGCCGAGGGAGAGGGTGGAAGGGGGTGGGGGGAGGTGTGGTGGAGGAGGGGACTGGGCAAGGCAAAAAGGGGGTGTGTGGTTGGAGGGGAGGGAGGTGAGGTTGGAAGGAGGAAGGGGGAAGGAGATGGGGAGGGGGAAGGGGGAAGGAGATGGAGAGGGGGAAGGGGATGAGGAGGGGTGGAGAAGGAGGAGGGGAAGGAGATGGGGAAGGAGATGGAGGAGGGGTAAGGAGATAGGGAAGGAGATGGGGAGGGGGAAGGAGATGGGGAGGGGGGAAGGAGATGGGGAGGGGGGAAGGAGATGGGGGAGGGGGGAAGGAGATGGGGGAGGGGGGAAGGAGATGGGGGAGGGGGGAAGGAGATGGGGGAGGGGGGAAGGAGATGGGGGAGGGGGGAAGGAGATGGGGGAGGGGGGATGGAGATGGGGAGGGGGAAGGAGATGGGGAGGGGGGAAGGAGATGGGGAGGGGGGAAGGAGATGGGGGAGGGGGGAAGGAGATGGGGGAGGGGTAAGGGGAGGGGGAGGGGGATGGGGAGGGGGAGGGGGAGGAGATGGTGGAGAGGGAGGAGACAGGGAGGGGAGTAATGGGGAAAGTGGATGGTGGGGGCAGAGTTGGGGAGGCCGTGGTGGGGGCGGAGAGAGTCTGGGGTTGGGGGGGCAGGAGTGGGGGGAAATGAGGAAAGACCCGGCAGAGGACTGGGGGGAGAATGCTAGGAGCTGGCGACAGGGAGATGGGGACCGGCCCACTTGTGTGCACGGCAGAGGGGGAGAGGGGTTGGCAGAGGACTAGGCAACAAAGAGTCTTTTTGGCCTTCATCCCCTTCCCCCAGGGCCTAGGTAGGCCTCAGGCCTCACGTGACTAGACCTCCCCATTCTCCCAGGTCTAGCTAGGCCTCAGGCCTCATGTGACTAGACCTCCCCATTCTCCCGGGTCTAGCTAGGCCTCAGGCCTCAGGTGACTAGACCTCCCCATTCCCCCGGGGCCTAGCTAGGCCTCAGGCCTCACGTGACTAGACCTCCCCATTCTCCCGGGTCTAGCTAGGCCTCAGGTGACTAGACCTCCCCATTCTCCCGGGTCTAGCTAGGCCTCAGGCCTCACATGACTAGACCTCCCCATTCTCCCGGGCCTAGCTAGGCCTCAGGCCTCAGGTGACTAGACCTCCCCCTTCTCCCGGGCCTAGCTAGGCCTCAGGCCTCACGTGACTAGACCTCCCCCTTCCCCCGGGGCCTAGCTAGGCCTCAGGCCTCAGGTGACTAGACCTCCCCATTCTCCTGGGCCTAACTAGGCCTCAGGCCTCACGTGACTAGACCTCCCCCTTCCCCCGGGGCCTAGCTAGGCCTCAGGCCTCAGGTGACTAGACCTCCCCCTTCTCCTGGGCCTAACTAGGCCTCAGGCCTCAGGTAACTAGACCTCCCCCATTCCCCTGGGGCCTAGTTAGGCCTCAGGAGACTAGACCTCCCCCTTCCCCCGGGGCCTAGCTAGGCCTCAGGTGACTAGACCTCCCCCATTCCCCCGGGCCTAGCTAGGCCTCAGGCCTCAGGTGATTAGACCTCCCCATTCCCCTGGGGCCTAGCTAGGCCTCAGGCCTCAGGTGACTAGACCTCCCCCAATCCCCTGGGCCTAGCTAGGCCTCAGGCCTCAGGTGACTAGACCTCCCCCATTCCCCTGGGGCCTAGCTAGGCCTCAGGCCTCACGTGACTAGACCTCCCCCATTCCCCTGGGGCCTAGCTAGGCCTCAGGCCTCAGGTGACTAGACCTCCCCCATTCCCCTGGGGCCTAGCTAGGCCTCAGGCCTCAGGTGACTAGACCTCCCCCATTCCTCTGGGGCCTAGCTAGGCCTCAGGTGACTAGACCTCCCCCTTCTCCCAGGCCTAACTAGGCCTCAGGCCTCACGTGACTAGACCTCCCCCATTCCCCTGGGGCCTAGCTAGGCCTCAGGCCTCAGGTGACTAGACCTCCCCAATTCCCCTGGGGCCTAGCTAGGCCTCAGGCCTCACGTGACTAGACCTCCCCCTTCCCCCAGGGCTTAGCTAGGCCTCAGGCCTCAGGTGACTAGACCTCCCCAATTCCCCTGGGGCCTAGCTAGGCCTCAGGCCTTAGGTGACTAGACCTCCCCCATTCCCCCGGGGCCTAGCCTCAGGCCTCACGTGACTAGACCTCCCCTATCCCCTGGGGCCTAGCTAGGCCTCAGGTCTCAGGTGACTAGACCTCCCCCATTCCCCCGGACCTGGCCTCAGGCCTCAGGTGACTAGACCTCCCCCATTCCCCCGGGCCTAGCTAGGCCTCAGGCCTCAGGTGACTAGACCTCCCCCTTCTCCCGGGCCTAACTAGGCCTCAGGCCTCACGTGACTAGACCTCCCCCTTCCCCCGGGGCCTAGCTAGGCCTCAGGCCTCAGGTGACTAGACCTCCCCCTTCTCCTGGGCCTAACTAGGCCTCAGGCCTCAGGTAACTAGACCTCCCCCATTCCCCTGGGGCCTAGTTAGGCCTCAGGAGACTAGACCTCCCCCTTCCCCCGGGGCCTAGCTAGGCCTCAGGTGACTAGACCTCCCCCATTCCCCCGGGCCTAGCTAGGCCTCAGGCCTCAGGTGACTAGACCTCCCCATTCCCCTGGGGCCTAGCTAGGCCTCAGGCCTCAGGTGACTAGACCTCCCCCAATCCCCTGGGCCTAGCTAGGCCTCAGGCCTCAGGTGACTAGACCTCCCCCATTCCCCTGGGGCCTAGCTAGGCCTCAGGCCTCAGGTGACTAGACCTCCCCCATTCCCCTGGGGCCTAGCTAGGCCTCAGGCCTCAGGTGACTAGACCTTCCCCATTCCCCTGGGGCCTAGCTAGGCCTCAGGCCTCAGGTGACTAGACCTCCCCCATTCCTCTGGGGCCTAGCTAGGCCTCAGGTGACTAGACCTCCCCCTTCTCCCAGGCCTAACTAGGCCTCAGGCCTCACGTGACTAGACCTCCCCCATTCCCCTGGGGCCTAGCTAGGCCTCAGGCCTCAGGTGACTAGACCTCCCCAATTCCCCTGGGGCCTAGCTAGGCCTCAGGCCTCACGTGACTAGACCTCCCCCTTCCCCCAGGGCTTAGCTAGGCCTCAGGCCTCAGGTGACTAGACCTCCCCAATTCCCCTGGGGCCTAGCTAGGCCTCAGGCCTTAGGTGACTAGACCTCCCCCATTCCCCCGGGGCCTAGCCTCAGGCCTCACGTGACTAGACCTCCCCTATCCCCTGGGGCCTAGCTAGGCCTCAGGTCTCAGGTGACTAGACCTCCCCCATTCCCCCGGACCTGGCCTCAGGCCTCAGGTGACTAGACCTCCCCCATTCCCCCGGGCCTAGCTAGGCCTCAGGCCTCAGGTGACTAGACCTCCCCCTTCTCCCGGGCCTAACTAGGCCTCAGGCCTCACGTGACTAGACCTCCCCCATTCCCCCGGGCCTAGCTAAGCCTCAGGCCTCAGGTGACTAGACCTCCCCCATTCCCCTCGGGCCTAGCTAGGCCTCAGGTGACTAGACCTCCCTCTTCTCCCAGGCCTAGCTAGGCCTCAGGCCTCACGTGACGAGACCTCCCCCTTCCCCCGGGGCCTACCTAGGCCTCAGGTCTCAGGTGACTAGACCTCCCCCATTCCCCTGGGGCCTAGCTAGGCCTCAGGCCTCAGGTGACTAGACCTCCGCCATTCCCCTGGGGCCTAGCTAAGCCTCAGGCCTCAGGTGACTAGACCTCCCCCATTCCCCTGGGGCCTAGCTAGGCCTCAGGTGACTAGACCTCCCCCTTCCCCTGGGGCCTAGCTAGGCCTCAGGTGACTAGACCTCCCCCTTCTCCCAGGCCTAACTAGGCCTCATTCCTCACGTGACTAGACCTCCCCCTTCCCCCAGGGCCTAGCTAGGCCTCAGGCCTCAGGTGACTAGACCTCCCCCATTCCCCCGGGCCTAGCTAGGCCTCAGGCCTCAGGTGACTAGACCTCCCCCATTCCCCTGGGGCCTAGCTAGGCCTCTGGTGATTAGACCTCCCCCATTCCCCTGGGGCCTAGCTAGGCCTCAGGTGACTAGACCTCCCCCTTCCCCT
Organism: Hemiscyllium ocellatum; assembly: GCF_020745735.1. Taxonomy (NCBI): domain Eukaryota; kingdom Metazoa; phylum Chordata; class Chondrichthyes; order Orectolobiformes; family Hemiscylliidae; genus Hemiscyllium; species Hemiscyllium ocellatum. The sequence goes on along the minus strand of NW_026869178.1, from coordinate 11,729 downwards.
GGGGCCTAGCTAGGCCTCAGGTGACTAGACCTCCCCCTTCTCCCAGGCCTAACTAGGCCTCATTCCTCACGTGACTAGACCTCCCCCTTCCCCCAGGGCCTAGCTAGGCCTCAGGCCTCAGGTGACTAGACCTCCCCCATTCCCCCGGGCCTAGCTAGGCCTCAGGCCTCAGGTGACTAGACCTCCCCCATTCCCCTGGGGCCTAGCTAGGCCTCTGGTGATTAGACCTCCCCCATTCCCCTGGGGCCTAGCTAGGCCTCAGGTGACTAGACCTCCCCCTTCCCCTGGGGCCTAGCTAGGCCTCAGGTGACTAGACCTCCCCCTTCTCCCAGGCCTAACTAGGCCTCAGGCCTCACGTGACTAGACCTCCCCCTTCCCCCAGGGCCTAGCTAGGCCTCAGGCCTCAGGTGACTAGACCTCCCCCATTCCCCCGGGCCTAGCTAGGCCTCAGGCCTCAGGTGACTAGACCTCCCCCATTCCCCTGGGGCCTAGCTAGGCCTCTGGTGATTAGACCTCCCCCATTCCCCTGGGGCCTAGCTAGGCCTCAGGTGACTAGACCTCCCCCTTCCCCTGGGGCCTAGCTAGGCCTCAGGTGACTAGACCTCCCCCTTCTCCCAGGCCTAACTAGGCCTCAGGCCTCACGTGACTAGACCTCCCCCTTCCCCCAGGGCCTAGCTAGGCCTCAGGCCTCAGGTGACTAGACCTCCCCCATTCCCCCGGGCCTAGCTAGGCCTCAGGCCTCAGGTGACTAGACCTCCCCCATTCCCCTGGGGCCTAGCTAGGCCTCAGGTGACTAGACCTCCCCCATTCCCCTGGGGCCTAGCTAGGCCTCAGGCCTCAGGTGACTAGACCTCCCCCCTTCCCCCGGGCCTGGCCTCAGGCGGTGAAGCAGATCGAGCAGCACTCGAGGCAGATTTCGAGGCAGTCAGCGGAGCTGCAGCAGTCCTCCAGCAGGCCGCACTCCACGCTGCAGGGCCAGCCGTCGTCTGGCTCTGGGCAGGCCGAGCCCGGGCCTGGGCCTGGGCTGGAGCAGCAGCAGGGACAGCCGGGTTCACTACCTGCTCCACGGGGGCCACACTCCAACAGCAGGTCACAGAACACGAGGAGCTCGCAAAACAGGCAGGCCAGCAGGCAATGGAGGCAGCAATCTGCAGGGAGAGGGGGAGAGAGAGAGGGAGGGAGTGGGGGAGAGGGGGGGGAGAGAGAGAGAGAGAGGGAGGGAGAGGGGGGAGAGAGAGAGAGAGAGAGAGGGGAGGGAGGGAGGGAGAGAGGGGGAGAGAGAGAGAGGGAGGGAGGGAGAGAGAGAGGGGAGAGAGAGAGAGGGAGGGAGTGGGGGGAGAGAGAGAGAGAGGGAGGGAGTGGGGGAGAGAGAGGGAGAGGGAGTGGGGGGGAGAGAGAGAGAGGGAGGGAGTGGGGCAAGAGAGTGAGGGAGGGGGGAGAGAGAGAGAGAGGGAGGGAGTGGGGGGGGGAGAGAGAGAGAGGGAGGGAGTGGGGGAGAGGGGGGAGAGAGAGGGAGGGAGTGGGGGGGAGAGAGAGAGAGGGGAGGGAGTGGGGGGGAGGGGGGAGAGAGAGAGAGAGGGAGGGAGTGGGGGGGGGAGAGAGAGAGAGGGAGGGAGTGGGGGGGGAGAGAGAGAGAGAGGGAGGGAGTGGGGGATAGGGGGGGGAGAGAGAGATGGATGGAAAAGAGAGAGAGGGAGAGAGAGAGAGAGAGATGGATGGAAGGGAGAGAGAGAGAGATGGGAGTGGGGGGAGAGATAGAGAGAGAGAGAGATGGATGGAAATGAGAAAAAAAGAGAGAGAGAGATGGAAAGGAGAGAGAGAGAACGCGATGAATGGAAAAGAGAGAGAGAGTGAGGGAGAGAGAGAGATGGGTGGAAAGGGGAGAGAGAGAGAGGGAGGACAGACATGAAGCAGAGGTGGAGTGGGAGAGAGACGGGGAGGGTTAGGAGGGAGGAAAGACAGACAAAATGTCCAGTGAAGAAGTGAGAATAAAATCTAAACAGATTGTCCCAAAATCAACAAATATACGCCACAAAACATGGGCACACCATGTGGGGTATATCAGTGTGTTACAGTGAGGGGTGTGGGGTATATCAGGGTGTTACAGTGAGGGGTGTGGGGTATATCAGTGTGTTACAGTGAGGGGTGTGGGGTATATCAGGGTGTTACAGTGTGGGGTGTGGGGTATATCAGGGTGTTACAGTGAGGGGTGTGGGGTATATCAGGGTGTTACAGTGTGGGGTGTGGGGTATATCAGGGTGTTACAGTGAGGGGTGTGGGGTATATCAGGGTGTTACAGTGAGGGGTGTGGGGTATATCAGTGTGTTACAGTGAGGGGTGTGGGGTATATCAGGGTGTTACAGTGTGGGGTGTGGGGTATATCAGGGTGTTACAGTGAGGGGTGTGGGGTATATCAGGGTGTTACAGTGTGGGGTGTGGGGTATATCAGGGTGTTACAGTGAGGGGTGTGGGGTATATCAGGGTGTTACAGTGAGGGGTGTGGGGTATATCAGGGTGTTACAGTGTGGGGTGTGGGGTATATCAGTGTGTTAGAGTGAGGGGTGTGGGGTATATCAGGGTGTTACAGTGAGGGGTGTGGGGTATATCAGTGTGTTAGAGTGAGGGATGTGGGGTATATCAGGGTGTTACAGTGAGGGGTGTGGGGTATATCAGGGTGTTACAGTGTGGGGTGTGGGGTATATCAGGGTGTTACAGTGAGGGGTGTGGGGTATATCAGTGTGTTACAGTGAGGGGTGTGGGGTATATCAGTGTGTTACAGTGAGGGATGTGGGGTATATCAGGGTGTTACAGTGAGGGGTGTGGGGTATATCAGGGTGTTACAGTGAGGGGTGTGGGGTATATCAGTGTGTTACAGTGAGGGATGTGGGGTATATCAGGGTGTTACAGTGAGGGGTGTGGGGTATATCAGGGTGTTACAGTGTGGGGTGTGGGGTATATCAGGGTGTTACAGTGAGGGGTGTGGGGTATATCAGGGTGTTACAGTGTGGGGTGTGGGGTATATCAGTGTGTTAGAGTGAGGGGTGTGGGGTATATCAGGGTGTTACAGTGAGGGGTGTGGGGTATATCAGTGTGTTAGAGTGAGGGATGTGGGGTATATCAGGGTGTTACAGTGAGGGGTGTGGGGTATATCAGGGTGTTACAGTGTGGGGTGTGGGGTATATCAGGGTGTTACAGTGAGGGGTGTGGGGTATATCAGGGTGTTACAGTGAGGGGTGTGGGGTATATCAGGGTGTTACAGTGTGGGGTGTGGGGTATATCAGTGTGTTACAGTGAGGGGTGTGGGGTATATCAGGGTGTTACAGTGTGGGGTGTGGGGTATATCAGTGTGTTACAGTGAGGGGTGTGGGGTATATCAGGGTGTTACAGTGAGGGGTGTGGGGTATATCAGGGTGTTACAGTGAGGGGTGTGGGGTATATCAGGGTGTGACAGTGAGGGGTGTGGGATATATCAGGGTGTTACAGTGAGGGGTGTGGGGTATATCACTGTGTTACAGTGAGGGGTGTGGGGTAAAATCAGGGTGTTACAGTGAGGGGTGTGGGGTATATCAGGGTGTTACAGTGTGGGGTGTGGGGTATATCAGTGTGTTACAGTGAGGGGTGTGGGGTATATCAGGGTGTTACAGTGTGGGGTGTGGGGTATATCAGTGTGTTACAGTGAGGGGTGTGGGGTATATCAGGGTGTTACAGTGAGGGGTGTGGGGTATATCAGGGTGTGACAGTGAGGGGTGTGGGGTATATCAGGGTGTTACAGTGAGGGGTGTGGGGTATATCACTGTGTTACAGTGAGGGGTGTGGGGTATAATCAGGGTGTTACAGTGAGGGGTGTGGGGTATATCAGGGTGTTACAGTGAGTGGTGTGGGGGTATATCAGGGTGTAACAATGAGGGGTGCGGGGTATATCAGGGTGTTACAGTGAGGTGTGTGGAGGACATCAGGGTGTTACAGTGAGGGGTGTGGGTTATATCAATGTGTTACACTGAGGGGTGCAGGGTATATCATGTTGTTCAAGTGAGGGGTGTGGGGTATATCAGGGTGTTACAGTGAGGGGTGTGGGGTATATCAGTGTGTTACAGTGAGGGGTGTGGGGTATATCAGTGTCTTACAGTGAGGGGTGCGGGGTATATCAGTGTGTTACAGTGAGGGGTGCGGGGTATATCAGTGTGTTACAGTGAGGGGTGCGGGGTATATCACTGTGTTACAGTGAGGGGTGTGGGGTATATCAGTGTGTCACAGTGAGGGGTGTGGGGTATATCAGGGTGTTACAGTGAGGGGTGTGGGATATAACAGTGTGTTAAAGTGAGGGGAGTGGGGCATATCAGGGTGTCACAGTGAGGGGTGTGGGGTATATCAGTGTGTCACAGTGAGAGGTGTGGGGTATATCAGGGTGTTACAGTGAGGGGTGTGGGATATAACAGTGTGTTACAGTGCAGGGTGTGGGGTACATCTGGGTATTACAGTGAGGGGTGTGGGGTATATCAGTGTGTTAAAGTGAGGGGTGTGGGGTATATCAGTGTGGGGAACATCAGTGTGTTAAAGTGAGGGGTGTGGGGTATATCAGGGTGTTACAGTGAGGGGTGTGGGGTATATTAGTGTGTTACAGTGAAGGGTGTGGGGTATATCAGGGTGTTACAGTGAGGGGTGTGGGGTATATCAGTGTGTTACAGTGAGGGGTGTGGGGTATATCAGGGCGTTACAGTGAGGGGTGTGGGGTACATCAGTGTGTTACAGTGAGGGGTGTGGGGTGTATCAGGGTGTTACAGTGAGGGGTGTGGGATATAACAGTGTGTTACAGTGAGGGGTGTGGGGGTATATCAGGGTGTTACAGTGAGGGGTGTGGGGTACATCTGGGTGTTACAGTGAGGGGTGTGGGGTATATCAGTGTGGGGAACATCAGTGTGTTACAGTGAGGGGTGTGGGGTATATCAGGGTGTTACAGTGAGGGGTGTGGGGTATATCAGGGTGTTACAGTGAGGGATGTGGGGTATATCAGTGTGTTACGGTGAGGGATGTGGGGTGTATCAGGGTGTTACAGTGAGGGGTGTGGGGTATATCAGGGTGTTACAATGAGGGGTGTGGGATATAACAGTGTGTTACAGTGCGGGGTGTGGGTGTATATCAGGGTGTTACAGTGAGGGGTGTGGGGTACATCTGGGTGTTACAGTGAGGGGTGTGGGGTATATCAGTGTGTTAAAGTGAGGGGTGTGGGGTATATCAGTGTGTTACAGTGAGGGGTGTGGGGTATATCAGGGTGTTACAGTGAGGGGTGTGGGGTATATTAGTGTGTTACAGTGAAGGGTGTGGGGTATATCAGGGTGTTACAGTGAGGTGTGTGGGGTATATCAGGGTGTTACAGTAAGGGATGTGGGGTATATCAGGGTGTTACAGTGAGAGGTGTGGGGTATATCAGGGTGTTACAGTGAGGTGTGTGGGGTATATCAGTGTGTTACAGTGAGGGGTGTGGGGTATATCAGGGCGTTACACTGAGGGGTGTGGGGTACATCAGTATGTTACAGTGAGGGGTGTGGGGTATATCAGGGTGTTACATTGAGGGTTGTGGGGTATATCAGGGCGTTACAGTGAGGGGTGTGGGGTACATCTGGGTGTTACAGTGAGGGGTGTGGGGTATATCAGTGTGTTAAAGTGAGGGGTGTGGGGTATATCAGTGTGGGGAACATCAGTGTGTTACAGTGAGGGGTGTGGGGTATATCAGGGTGTTACAGTGAGGGGTGTGGGGTATATTAGTGTGTTACAGTGAAGGGTGTGGGGTATATCAGGGTATTACAGTGAGGTGTGTGGGGTATATCAGGGTGTTACAGTATGGGATGTGGGGTATATCAGGGTGTTACAGTGAGGTGTGTGGGGTATATCAGTGTGTTACAGTTTGGGGTGTGGGATATAACAGTGTGTTACAGTGCGGGGTGTGGGTGTATATCAGGGTGTTACAGTGAGTGGTGTGGGGTACATCTGGGTGTTACAGTGAGGGGTGTGGGGTATATCAGTGTGTTAAAGTGAGGGGTGTGGGGTATATCAGTGTGGGGAACATCAGTGTGTTACGGTGAGGGGTGTGGGGTATATCAGGGTGTTACAGTGAGGGGTGTGGGGTATATTAGTGTGTTACAGTGAAGGGTGTGGGGTATATCAGGGTGTTACAGTGAGGTGTGTGGGGTATATCAGGGTGTTACAGTAAGGGATGTGGGGTATATCAGGGTGTTACATTGAGGGTTGTGGGGTATATCAGGGCGTTACAGTGAGGGGTGTGGGGTACATCAGTGTGTTACAGTGAGGGGTGCGGGGTATATCAGTGTGTTACAGTGAGGGGTGTGGGGTATATCACGTGTTACAGTGAGGGGTGTGAGGTATATCAGGGTGTTACAGTGAGGGGTGTGGGGTATATCAGTGTGTTACAGTGAGGGGTGTGGGGTATATCACGTGTTACAGTGAGGGGTGTGGGGTATATCAGGGTGTTACAGTGAGGGGTGTGGGGTATATCAGGGTGTTACAATGAGGGGTGTGGGGTATATCAGGGTGTTACAGTGAGGAGTGCGGGGTATATCAGGGTGTTACAGTGAGGGGTGTGGGGTATATCAGGATGTTACAGTGAGGGGTGTGGGGTATATCAGTGTGTTACAGTGAGGGGTGTGGGGTATATCAGGGTGTTACAGTGAGGGATGTGGGGTATATCAGTGTGTTACGGTGAGGGATGTGGGGTGTATCAGGGTGTTACAGTGAGGGTTGTGGGGTATATCAGGGTGTTACAGTGAGGGGTGTGGGATATAACAGTGTGTTACAGTGCGCGGTGTGGGTGTATATCAGGGTGTTACAGTGAGGGGTGTGGGGTACATCTGGGTGTTACAGTGAGGGGTGTGGGGTATATCAGTGTGTTAAAGTGAGGGGTGTGGGGTATATCAGTGTGGGGAACATCAGTGTGTTACAGTGAGGGGTGTGGGGTATATCAGGGTGTTACAGTGAGGGGTGTGGGGTATATTAGTGTGTTACAGTGAAGGGTGTGGGGTATATCAGGGTGTTACAGTGAGGTGTGTGGGGTATATCAGGGTGTTACAGTATGGGATGTGGGGTATATCAGGGTGTTACAGTGAGGTGTGTGGGGTATATCAGTGTGTTACAGTTTGGGGTGTGGGATATAACAGTGTGTTACAGTGCGGGGTGTGGGTGTATATCAGGGTGTTACAGTGAGGGGTGTGGGGTACATCTGGGTGTTACAGTGAGGGGTGTGGGGTATATCAGTGTGTTAAAGTGAGGGGTGTGGGGTATATCAGTGTGGGGAACATCAGTGTGTTACGGTGAGGGGTGTGGGGTATATCAGGGTGTTACAGTGAGGGGTGTGGGGTATATTAGTGTGTTACAGTGAAGGGTGTGGGGTATATCAGGGTGTTACAGTGAGGTGTGTGGGGTATATCAGGGTGTTACAGTAAGGGATGTGGGGTATATCAGGGTGTTACATTGAGGGTTGTGGGGTATATCAGGGCGTTACAGTGAGGGGTGTGGGGTACATCAGTGTGTTACAGTGAGGGGTGCGGGGTATATCAGTGTGTTACAGTGAGGGGTGTGGGGTATATCACGTGTTACAGTGAGGGGTGTGAGGTATATCAGGGTGTTACAGTGAGGGGTGTGGGGTATATCAGTGTGTTACAGTGAGGGGTGTGGGGTATATCACGTGTTACAGTGAGGGGTGTGGGGTATATCAGGGTGTTACAGTGAGGGGTGTGGGGTATATCAGGGTGTTACAATGAGGGGTGTGGGGTATATCAGGGTGTTACAGTGAGGAGTGCGGGGTATATCAGGGTGTTACAGTGAGGGGTGTGGGGTATATCAGGATGTTACAGTGAGGGGTGTGGGGTATATCAGGGTGTTACAGTGAGGGGTGTGGGGTATATCAGGGTGTTACAGTGAGGGATGTGGGGTATATCAGTGTGTTACGGTGAGGGATGTGGGGTGTATCAGGGTGTTACAGTGAGGGTTGTGGGGTATATCAGGGTGTTACAGTGAGGGGTGTGGGATATAACAGTGTGTTACAGTGCGGGGTGTGGGTGTATATCAGGGTGTTACAGTGAGGGGTGTGGGGTACATCTGGGTGTTACAGTGAGGGGTGTGGGGTATATCAGTGTGTTAAAGTGAGGGGTGTGGGGTATATCAGTGTGGGGAACATCAGTGTGTTACAGTGAGGGGTGTGGGGTATATCAGGGTGTTACAGTGAGGGGTGTGGGGTATATTAGTGTGTTACAGTGAAGGGTGTGGGGTATATCAGGGTGTTACAGTGAGGTGTGTGGGGTATATCAGGGTGTTACAGTATGGGATGTGGGGTATATCAGGGTGTTACAGTGAGGTGTGTGGGGTATATCAGTGTGTTACAGTGAGGGGTGTGGGGTATATCAGGGCGTTACAGTGAGGGGTGTGGGGTACATCAGTGTGTTACAGTGAGGGGTGTGGGGTATATCAGGGTGTTACATTGAGGGTTGTGGGGTATATCAGGGCGTTACAGTGAGGGGTGTGGGGTACATCAGTGTGTTACAGTGAGTGGTGTGGGGTATATCAGGGTGTTACAGTGAGGTGTGGGGTACATCAGTGTGTTACAGTGAGGGGTGCGGGGTGTATCAGGGTGTTACAGTGAGGGGTGTGGGGTATATCACGTGTTACAGTGAGGGGTGTGGGTTATATCACGTGTTACAGTGAGGGGTGTGAGGTATATCAGGGTGTTACAGTGAGGGGTGTGGGGTATATCAGGGTGTTACAGTGAGGGGTGTGGGATATAACAGTGTGTTACAGTGCGGGGTGTGGGTGTATATCAGGGTGTTACAGTGAGGGGTGTGGGGTACATCTGGGTGTTACAGTGAGGGGTGTGGGGTATATCAGTGTGTTAAAGTGGGGGTGTGGGGTGTATCAGTGTGCGGAACATCAGTGTGTTACAGTGAGGGGTGTGGGGTATATCAGTGTGTTACAGTGAGGGTGTGGGGTATATTAGTGTGTTACAGTGAAGGGTGCTGGGTATATCAGTGTGTTACAGTGAGGGGTGCGGGGTATATCAGTGTGTTACAGTGAGGGTTGTGGGGTTTATCACTGTGTTACAGTGAGGGGTGTGGGGCATATCAGGGTGTCACAGTGAGGGGTGTGGGGTATATCAGTGTGTCACAGTGAGGGGTGTGGGGTATATCAGGTTGGTACAGTGAGGGGTGTGGGATATAACAGTGTGTTACAGTGCGGGGTGTGGGGTACATCTGGGTATTACAGTGAGGGGTGTGGGGTATATCAGTGTGTTAAAGTGAGGGGTGTGGGGTATATCAGTGTGGGGAACATCAGTGTGTTACAGTGAGGGGTGTGGGGTATATCAGGGTGTTACAGTGAGGGGCGTGGGGTATATCAGTGTGTTACAGTGAGGGGTGTGGGGTATATCAGGATGTTACAGTGAGGGGTGTGGGGTATATCAGGGTGTTACAGTAAGGGATGTGGGGTATATCAGGGTGTTACAGTGAGGTGTGTGGGGTATATCAGTGTGTTACAGTGAGGGGTGTGGGGTATATCAGGGCATTACAGTGAGGGGTGTGGGGTACATCAGTGTGTTACAGTGAGGGGTGTGGGGTATATCAGGGTGTTACATTGAGGGTTGTGGGGTATATCAGGGCGTTACAGTGAGGGGTGTGGCGTACATCAGTGTGTTACAGTGAGGGGTGTGGGGTATATCAGGGTGTTACAGTGAGGGGTGTGGGGTACATCAGTGTGTTACAGTGAGGGGTGAGGGGTATATCAGGGTGTTACAGTGAGGGGTGTGGGGTATATCATGTGTTACAGTGAGGGGTGTGGGGTATATCACGTGTTACAGTGAGGGGTGTGAGGTATATCAGTGTGTTACAGTGAGGGGTGTGGGGTATATCAGGGTGTTACAGTGAGGGGTGTGGGGTACATCTGGGTGTTACAGTGAGGGGTGTGGGGTATATCAGTGTGGGGAACATCAGTGTGTTACAGTGAGGGGTGTGGGGTATATCAGGGTGTTACAGTGAGGTGTGTGGGGTATATCAGGGTGTTACAGTGAGGGGTGTGGGGTATATCAGTGTGTTACAGTGAGGGGTGTGGAGTATATCAGGGTGTTACAGTGAGGGATGTGGGGTAGATCAGGGTGTTACAGTGAGGGTTGTGGGGTATACCAGGGCGTTACAGTGAGGGGTGTGGGGTATATCAGTGTGTTACAGTGAGAGGTGTGGGGTACATCAGGGTGTTACAGTGAGGGGTGTGGGGTATATCCGTGTGTTACAGTGAGGGGTGTGGGGTACATCAGTGTGTTACAGTGAGGGGTGCGGGGTATATCAGTGTGTTACAGTGAGGGGTGTGGGGTATATCACGTGTTACAGTGAGGGGTGTGAGGTATATCAGGGTGTTACAGTGAGGGGTGTGGGGTATATCAGTGTGTTACAAAGAGGGGTGTGGGTATATCACGTGTTACAGTGAGGGGTGTGGGGTATATCAGGGTGTTACAGTGAGGGGTGCGGGGTATATCAGGGTGTTACAGTGAGGGGTGTGGGGTATATCAGGATGTTACAGTGAGGGGTGTGGGGTATATCAGGGTGTTACAGTGAGGAGTGTGGGGTACATCTGGGTGTTACAGTGAGGGGTGTGGGGTATATCAGTGTGTTAAAGTGGGGGTGTGGGGTGTATCAGTGTGCGGAACATCAGTGTGTTACAGTGAGGGGTGTGGGGTATATCAGTGTGTTACAGTGAGGGTGTGGGGTACATTAGTGTGTTACAGTGAAGGGTGCTGGGTATATCAGTGTGGGGAACATCAGTGTGTTACAGTGAGGGGTGTGGGGTATATCAGGGTGTTACAGTGAGGGGCGTGGGGTATATCAGTGTGTTACAGTGAGGGGTGTGGGGTATATCAGGATGTTACAGTGAGGGGTGTGGGGTATATCAGGGTGTTACAGAAAGGGATGTGGGGTATATCAGGGTGTTACAGTGAGGTGTGTGGGGTATATCAGTGTGTTACAGTGAGGGGTGTGGGGTATATCAGGGCGTTACAGTGAGGGGTGTGGGGTACATCAGTGTGTTACAGTGAGGGGTGTGGGGTATATCAGGGTGTTACATTGAGGGTTGTGGGGTATATCAGGGCGTTACAGTGAGGGGTGTGGCGTACATCAGTGTGTTACAGTGAGGGGTGTGGGGTATATCAGGGTGTTACAGTGAGGGGTGTGGGGTACATCAGTGTGTTTCAGTGAGGGGTGAGGGGTATATCAGGGTGTTACAGTGAGGGGTGTGTGGTATATCATGTGTTACAGTGAGGGGTGTGGGGTATATCACGTGTTACAGTGAGGGGTGTGAGGTATATCAGTGTGTTACAGTGAGGGGTGTGGGGTATATCAGGGTGTTACAGTGAGGGGTGTGGGGTACATCTGGGTGTTACAGTGAGGGGTGTGGGGTATATCAGTGTGGGGAACATCAGTGTGTTACAGTGAGGGGTGTGGGGTATATCAGGGTGTTACAGTGAGGGGTGTGGGGTATATCAGTGTGTTACAGTGAGGGGTGTGGAGTATATCAGGGTGTTACAGTGAGGGATGTGGGGTAGATCAGGGTGTTACAGTGAGGGTTGTGGGGTATACCAGGGCGTTACAGTGAGGGGTGTGGGGTATATCAGTGTGTTACAGTGAGGGGTGTGGGGTACATCAGGGTGTTACAGTGAGGGGTGTGGGGTATATCCGTGTGTT